>NC_056725.1:937995803-938153303 GCF_019279795.1 Protopterus annectens | reverse complement strand
AAATTTATTCGGGAAACAGAACCATAATTCATTTTACCTGTTGGACGACCAGTGTGTTCTCTATTAATAAGGCACTATAAGATTAGGTAGTAGCTTGGCAGACTGTAAATATTGCCGTCGGATGTTGGCCCCTAGAAGCGCAGACAAATCTTTAAAACCAGCAGGATGATTCTTTTACGACCTACTCAGCAAAGGTGATCCCTGATTCTGTAGTCCCAGGGAACTGATTTCAGTGTGCCTCAGGACCGTCCTGAAGGGCCTCTCAGGTTATATTCTCCTTCTATGCCTAAGGGTAGGCTCTGCACTTTTTAGCTCCTTCTAACAGGCCTTCTGTCCATTCTTCTCACTTGCAAACCATGCTTAAAATGCGAGATTGAACTAAAGGTTCTTGCCCCTCCATAGGCCCTGAGCAGGTTAAAGTTTGAGCAGGCCTCATGATTCGAGTCTTCTCTAAACTCAGTTCCCTTATTCGATCTAGCAGGTTCCATCCTTTCTCTTCAAGATTCATTTCAGATCCATTCATGAGAGCATTTAGGGAAGCAGGATCTTGACCAGATTAGGAAGTTTACCCGCTAGACCCTTGTATACTCCGTTTGATGTGTTTAATGTTTCTGGGCCCTTTCCAGATCGTGCCTCCTCCAGAAACCGACTATTAAGTGCTGAGCTTAAATACTGATAAGATCCTAGGCAGACCAGAAACTTAGTCAGGGCAAGTGGACCTCGTAAAATCTTCCTCTGAAGGAAGCTAGAGCTGATATGGTAAAGTTTACCTTCACTTCAGGGCTTGAATCCATTTCATAGTTGAAATCAGATTCTCCTTTCTCAGTATCTAAAGGGATTTTGGCAGAGCATAGAGTGTAAAATTGCAGATTACATTCTGAACATGGTAAGCATTCGCATGGGTTTTGCTACAGGTTCTTCTAGGGCCCACTTAGATCGTGGCCCCCTGCTTAATCAGAATTCTCAGTTAGTCTGAATTGAACCCTACAGCAGTTGTTTGTCCTCCTGTGGAGTCAGTCTTAAAATGGAAGCAGCAAGTCTTGCAGACTGTTAAAGATTTTTGCAGGTACACCTCCAATTTAGTAAATTGGCCTACTAAGGGGTGGCGTACCTTCTTCTGATTCTCAGTCTAGGGGTAGATCTAGGCTGGTAGGGGCAGAGCTCAGAGTACTTTCAGGCCTAGACAGGAGTTGCCCACAATCTGCGGAGGCAGGCCAGTCCTTTCGTAAACGGCCAATGACCTGCACTTTCAGCTGCCAGATTCTTCTTGCCTGGCACTCCTTTAGGAAATTCCTTTTCAACAAAATTTAAATAACCCAGGACAAAGGATTGGATTTAAACCGGGGTTTCAAGTTTATTTCCTCCATGCCCCCTTTTCAAATGCCAGCGTTCCTCCTCCAAAAGGGTAAGCTCACAACAATTTCTCTTCTTCAAAGGAGCTTACCATTCCTCTGTCAGGTGGGCCTAGGTTTTGCCTGTTTCTATACCAAAGAAAGGAACACGTGGAGACCAATTTTGGATTTACATAAACTATTTGGGTCCAGAGTTCAAGAAGTGACTACAAACTTTTACCTCTTGGAAAAGATCACTGAGGTTCTCAAGAGGCTTCCTTTCCTATCAGGCCCTTGGGTACCTTTTTTGGGCGGAAATTTTTTCACTTCTCTGCATTGCCTTGGTGCTAAGCAAGGTTCACAAAGGTTCTGGCTCCTGATGTTTTAGACTAAGAGGAATACAAATTTTCCTTATTTGGACGATGCCTGATATTCAAAAGGAAATCTTCATCCTACATATGTCATGCGGGTAAGATGCCTGGGTTTTGACAAAAGTCCAGTCTTTCCCTCTCAGGACATGGGTTTCTCGGACTAACTGATTCCAATATTGCCGTACAAGCAATCCTTTTTTCCATCATTTCCTAAGCCAGATGACTGCAAGGAATCCTTCAAGTTTGGGTTCAGATCAGTTTATTCTGGTGCTTCCCATAAAATATGAATTAATGGTACTCAAAATGGACAGCATGCCAAAATCAACCTTTTCAGATAGACTTCACAGGAATTTTGTGGCCAGGAATGTCACCTAAAGGGACTCACCACCAGGGACATCATTCTAAGCATTCCGGGACAGCTTGGGAGCACACTCAATGGAAAATGGGTGCAAGACGTGGCCTGTCAAACTTCACATTTGCATATCAACTTGAAGGAATGTTAGCAGTCCAGTTTGCATTGATGGCTTTCAAGATTTACTTCACCAGGGCAGGTGTTGATTCAAACAGACAACACTACTGTCATGTGGTACATCAACAAGGGGGAACCCATTTCCCTCTTTGCAGGCAAGAAGTGATTTTGTGGGAAACTGCTCTCAGTTACCTCAATCTTCAGGCAAGGTTTCTACCAGGAGCACAGAACTCCTTAGCAGATGTTTGAGCAGACAAATATGGATCCTCACGGAAATTGGATCCTCATGTATTTCAAATTGACAGTGTTATGGGGAACTCCAGACATAGATCTGTTCGCTTCTCCACTAAATTACCAGTTGCCAAAGTTTTGCACAAAAGTTTCATCCACAGCTTGGAAGGTGGATGCTCTATCATTCAGTTGGAACAATCTCATGTTATGCCTTTCCACCTCTGCCTCTCTCCCAAGGTACTCTGAAGGCAACAGACAAGCCAACCATGATTTTATAGCTCCAGATTGGCCCACGCACTGGTACCCACTACTGGGGTTTTTGCGAGCCTCCATGTCTGCCTTTTCACTTTTTTCCCGGAAGCGTGACTTTTTTACCCTTCTCCTACTAACCTTTCAACTAGACCTTGAAACCTAGTCCAAAGTTTGAAGTTTTGGACCAGGGTTTTTTTTTCCAGGAATTTGGGAAAAGAGAAAATATTGAAACAAAAGGGGTTGAAGGGCTCATTTATAGGGGTTCCCAAAAAATAATGGTAAATTAAATCAAAAGGTGCTTCAACAAAGTATTAGTTTAAGGGTGTGCACACTTATGCAACCAGCTTATTGTTTATCTTTTATTTTTTTTATATTTTTTCCCCTAATAGATTTGTTTGTTTTTCTGTTGAATTGTTCAGGTTGTAGATCGCATTAAAGGTGGGAAAAGTTTTGAAATGATTTATTGTGGTCTCATTTTTTATATCACAAAAACCTGGCATTTTATCAATGGTGTGTACAATTTTTATATCCACTGTATATCTAAGTACCTGTATATAACATGTAAACTACGTGCACACATACTCGTTCATGTATAAATAGATATGCATGGGTATGTTGCATTTCCTTTTGAACTTGTGGTCCATGCTGTTGCTGGAAAGGGTTCTCATACCAGCCTGCTTACCCAGATAGTAAATAAATAATACAAGTAAATTATGTATTGACTGTTCAAAGCCCTTTTTCTGTTTGGTCTCTTGAGGAAAGCACCGCTATCAAATGCAAAAATCATTAGTGACAAATGTGCACGGTCAACAAACAGTAAGCTAGGCGTGTCATATGTCATTAACTAGTAGTTATAGCTGCAGACTATACAGCTAGTTTAGTAGTTGGCACTAAAACATCAGAAGGCTTGGGAGGGAGCAGATGACTTCACAGATTGCAGTTTAGTTTGTTTGAAGTATTTCTAGTAATAGTTAAATACAGTTGCATGTGGTTTATTTATACAGTTTAACTGGGGTAGAGCACTGATGACATTCTAGGCTAAAACTGAAATTGTTTCAAAGGGAACACGTGAAGTGGGAAAAATAAAAGTAATTTGTAGAATAAAAGAGTGCACTTGAAACAGAGGAATAGTTAATGGACAATATAAAAAAATTATTTAAGAAGGTAGTCAACAGAAACCTTCATGTACAGTATTTACATCAGTTAGAGAAGTGATGTTTTAGGAGTCGAGACTACTAAAAAGGATAAGGCAGTATGTGTCAGAGATTGAGAGACTAGGTTATGTAACTTGAAGCACAGCATTTACAAGCAGCTTGTGCTGTGAGATGCTCCTTCTTTCAACAGTTAGAAAGATCTTCAAGATTTCAGGGAAGAGCCCTCCAGAGCTTGCTTTCAAGGATGGAAAATGAGTGTTTAGAGCACAAAGGCTGGTTTTAGGTAATTGCAAGAGGGGCACTGAGTGGTTATGAGCTCTAAGGTTATATGGCAGAGGCTGTTTAAGTTAGAAGAAGGAGAAGGGCAGGAGCCAAGGAGTAGTTGCTGAACAGACAGCCATTTGGCTTTGGCTAGTGCAAGACTGTCATATTTTGGGGAAAGGATAATAAAGCAGCAGATGGACTGGGAGATTGTTTTGATGGTGGTAGTTTCTTTTGCAGGCAGATACTAAAAGAAGTGAGCAGTGCTCAAGTTAGGCTAGAAGAATCCCTTTGCTACTAGCATTTCTTGTTGGGCATGACAGGAAAGAAGAAAATTTGTTAGCCCAGAAGAGTAGGGAGTTTTATCCTTTTCTGGGTGTTTGAGGTGATGGTAGAATTTAAGCGAGGGATCAAGCCAGACTCGTAGGTGTTTGAAGGTGTTGACCACCTTAACAATGCCATTAAGCAGATTAAGAATACAAAGTGAGTTGAGGATTCTTTTGCATTTACTGCAGGGTCTGAAGAGCATAGTTTTAGTTTGAGGAGTTATGTAACAGTTTTTGCTTCTGAGCCAGTTAATCTCTTTGCAGATAATATTGAATTGAGTGAGTTGTGTGGTTAGAGAAGATAACCATATCAACGTATAGTAAAATGGGAGTTCAGGAAGGTTTAGTATAACCTTATCTGTAATGTTGAAAAGAGTGGCCAGTATGGAGCCTTGAGATACCCTTAAGTAAGGAGTGGTGGCAGATTCCCAGTAAAATTTACTGAGAAATGTTGGTTGAATAGGTATTTTTGGAACCAAGGACTAGCATTGGGGCTAATCCCAATGTTAGTGAGTGGTTTAAATAGGATTTGATGGTCAACCTGGTTAGAGGCTGTATTAATGTGTATAAATAGGGCTCCAGTAAGGAGACCTTTTCCATGGCTAAAATTGTGTGAGCAGTGAAAATCCAAACTGCAATGTAAGTGCTGTGGCTGGACCAGAAACCATGTTGCTTGGTAGTAGCTCCATCTTCCATTTATCAAACATTTTCCATCCTAGCAATTTTTAATGTGGCCTTGTAAATATTTAAGATCTTTCCTTTCTCACCTTGAAGTTGCAAAGCAATAGTTATTTTTCTGCCTCAACATTCATGCCTCCTTGAGAAGAGGGATAGTTGTTTCTGCCTGGTAATGTAATTTCTGTTATGTTCTGTATTAAGTTTGCTAGACTTAAATGAGTACCTTTTATAGTATGTTCTTCAATGCAGTAATGCCAAACCTTCCTGTTAACTATGGCACATTTTTGTGCACTTAGAAGGATCATACTTTGGATGACAGCCCTATGCTTTGTGTGATACTTTAAACTATAATATTGCCAAATATGTTTTTGCTTATTTGCTCTGTGCAGAAGATCTATGCTTTATGAAGTACACATGCAGAGGCTAATAGAAACAGTAAATGAGAGGACAAAGAAACCTCTCTATGCAATATGTATCTCCATATTTTATTACCTGCAGGGAAACTGTGGTGTCTGTTGAGGTAAAAATGTATAAATGTATGTTATTTGCCAAATTAGTTGCTCTGCACCAAATCATGACTTCTTTGTAGTGGTACACTGAAAAATGCATCATTTTCATAGGCCTTAATTTCTGTAAGCAGCAGAACATTTGGGAGATTCTGCAAATGCTTTCCAGCTGTACATGTAGCAGTTAGCACTGTATATTTCATGTCATGGACATGTACAGTAAACTGCATTTTGTGAATGTAGGTTTAGGTAGTACATTGAGGACATTCAGGTCGATCCAGTGATGCATTACTGCACTGCATACTCTGCAGGATGGATCACTTTGTAGAATGTACAGTCATACTAAGCATGCGTGGGACATGAGTCACATGGCCATGGTAGATGAGCTTCATAGTCTTTCCCATATGGGCTGGAAGAGTTTAAAGCCAGTGATCCGTATCTGCAGGGTTATTCTTGGAGGATACCTGGGAGGGTAACGCACAACACTCCATATATCCCACCATCAAGCTCATTCATGATGTTGGAAACTTGTGTAAATGAAAGAATATTTCTCAAAACTCTTTGTGTCAGTTACCCTTTACACCATGAAATGGGATATTGGGTTCAAATACTAGTGGTGTACTTCACCACCCTCTTCCCATCCCACTGTAATACACAGACCCTCTAGTCACACAGCTGTAGGTGTGCCTGCACTGTAGGTCTTGCTTTATGGGTATAAGGTATTCTTATGTAAGGTGGTCTTTGTATGTAGGACGTGTCAAAGACTGCAGGTATATGTATTCATCTGGTGCTTTGATTGCTTTTTGTTGTTCATATGCAGTAGTGTATTTTCAAACTCTCTTATGTTACTTAATGTAACGGATGCATTTAGACAGTTTTATATGTTTAAGAAACTTGAAGGAAAAACAGCAACTAAACTTCAAGTCACACTGATGTGTTGACTTACATGACAGGTTTAATAGCGTTACACTATTGATTGTTTTTATATGTTTTAATGAGAGTGTATTTGTCCTCCTGTAGTACCGCAGCACCTTCTGTTGGACATTAATTAGATTTTTTTTTTAGGCATTCGTAAAAACCTTTTGGTATCCCTGATCATAAAAATTCATTATCAAGTTTACAAAGCTTGGTTTTAGTCCCCTCTTCAGCAGATGAAATTCTTCTCAGCACTTCATTTGGGCTCCTTGATTGTTTTGCTCGGTCTGCCCCCACCTTTTGTGGAGGTAACATGCACCTTTTTACTTCGTAAATGCCCTTTCTTCCCAGCCCTTTAAGCTGTCTTCACAGAGTTTAGCAACAACGTCTGTTTTTGCATTATAACCTGTTTTTATAGGTTTCATTATTTTGTTGTCCCTTCTAGTGAGTATTTATAGTTTAATTATTTATTTTCTTCTCTAGTGAGTATTTATAGTTTATTTACTTTCTCCTCCAGTGAGTATTCTGGCACAGTGGTCATGCATTTGGCAGGTCTCATGCCACTCCCTGGACCATAGAGAATGGTACTGGTGTTTACTTTTGGCTTCCTGCAATGGCTTAGTACAAGGACATACTGTTGTTTTCTTGGACTGCTATCCGAGTACATTCATGGGAACAATTTGCATATTGAGAGACAGATTTCAATGAAAAAGAAAAATAATCCTCCCAGTGTACTCCTGACCCACACATTAGAACACATTTTAGAATTTCTTTTGGAAACCTATTTGATTGTGGGTGCATACAGTTACTGTTTTTTTCTTTAATTTTTTTTTCTTTCTTTTAACAAAGAAAGGTTAAGGTGTAATTTTATGCAACTAGCATAATAAATGGCAGGTTTGTAAGATCATTTACTCTTAATTGTCATTATATCTCAATTGTCTCAGTCGCATATTTGAAGAAGAATTGAAAATGATTATGAAACGGTGTGAATTAATTCATCTCCAGCAAGTCTGTTTTATGAAACTTAGTCGATAATTGTCACTATATTTGGAGCTGGCAACCATAATATAAGGATGATGATACTTCAGTGAAAACAAATCCTTTTAAGTTTCTGTGGCTGCCAGGACTGAGGTTGATTAAGTTTGCTGAAAAGCACAGGTAACAAAGTCTCTGCAGATGCACTTTCAGACATCATGAAAGTTGTGATGTACGTGTAGAACTACAGAATTAAAATGTGGGCATCACAGGCTACCAACAAGTTTTGAAATAGAATAGTGTACATACTGTGCAGATGTTTCATTTTTTTATAACTGTTATGCCGCTGTTTGCAGTGTAATCACAATGTCTGACTGAAGGTGATTGAAAAGTAAAGCTTTAATCACTGTGTGATTGAGTTTGAAAAGAAACTGAGTGGTTTAAACAGTAATCATGCTGTTATTGTGGTGTTTAACAAATACTGTAACTTTCTTGGTGTTGCTTATGAAAACAAAACATTTGTAGTCAGCACCTATTTGCCCTGCCTTTATAATACAGGTGTCTTTCAGGGAATGACTTTATTAGATAGGAAATAAATCTGAGACATGGTTAAGGAATAAAACTTAATTTATTTGCAAGACGGCAGCTGTCCAAACTCTTAAACTTTTGTATAACCCAGTAACTGGGATGGAAGTTACCTGTCTTCCCTTTTCACATAGGTGTGTTATGGCACTGCCAGTCCCTTGGTTAAAGCACCAAGCACAAGTGTGGTTATGTTTTTGTTCCATGTGGAAAGTGTGCAGTAGTTGCCAGGAGTAAACTGCTGCTATCTTGCATTTATTTACCTCTCTTGTTCATGAGTGTGTTTAATTGCAGATCATCAGCCCTTGCTGAGGTAGTTCATTTGGGATTTTTATAATGCTGTAATGTTCTGGGCGGCCACGGTGGTGCAGTGGTTAGCATTGTCGCCTCACAACAAGAGGTTCTCTAGTTCGATCCTTGGCTGGGGTGCCTTCTGTGCGGAGTCTGCATGTCCTCCCTGTGGTCGCGTGGGTTTCCTCCGGGTGCTCTGGTTTCCTCCCACATCCCAAAGACATGCTGCAGGTGGATTGGACACGCTAAATTGGCCGTAGGTGTGAGTGTGTGTGTGCCTTCTGTGGAAGGTTGGGCGCTGGGCTGGCAACTCGACACTGTAAAACTCCACTGCCAATCATGAGTGGACAGGTGATCCGCTGTGGCGACCCCTAACCGGGAAAAGCCGAAAGAAGAAGATGATACTGTAATGTTCTGGCTTGAGTGAAATGTAGGGATGCCACCACTTGTAGGGAAGGACCTTTATTTTTATGGACTGTATTGGCAGTCCTTTTAAGATGCCACATAAATTGGTGGAAAAAAATCACTGTGTCCATCTGTTATGCTGTTTTCTCAATTCTCCACTGTATTTTCATAATTTGCTCGACCTTAATGTTACAAGTATGATTACTTGTTTTTTTTTTTTAGTTTTCAGTCCTGTCACTCTCTCAACCGTTTCCAGTAGGTATAGGATATGACACAGAATGTAGGATTCATGGATACACAAAGTAGCCAAGTATGTGGTCGTGAATGTCCATTCACTGAAATATTTGGGAGAATTACACCACAGAAAAAAATGTATATTCAGTCTCTACTAAAAGTAGTCTTCTCTGGGGTTGCTATACTACAGAATATGGAGAAAAGCAGCCCTTGTTTTTGGCTGATGCATCTCATTCCCTGCAGGGTGATCCTTACATTGCCAAACAAGTACGTACGTTATTTGTTTCACCTTGTGTGCCATTTTTAATTATTTTTTTTTTTAATTAAAAGTTTGTCTACAGAAGGGCTCATTCAAAGTTCATATCTATTGTAGTGCTTAAAAATTCTGAGCACTTTACATCCAAAGCACTTCATGTACAACAGTTTTAAATGATATAAATCCACTGTAAAATGTTACTTAAGCTTTAAAATAAATCTCACTGAGCTGTGACAGTTGCATAAAGGAACAGTGCTAAATAAAATTGCAGCAGAACGAATCACTGATATTAAAAGCCACCAAATTCAGTAAAAAGCTACTCAAAAGCAGGGAGGCTAGACATGTTGAATTCTTTCTCACACACACACACACACACACACACACACACACACACACACACACACACACACACACACGTACTAGGTGTTGGAGGAATGTCTTCACCATTTACATTTGTTTTAAACCTTGGCTTACTGTCTGCAGTGGTAATATCCCTGCAGTACTACAGGTAGGTTTTCTTCTACTCCAAGGTGGCCTTGTATGTGATGTGATTTTTTTTTGCGCTCTTGTATGCTTTGTGTTGGGTTTGTATGAAAATCTCCTGAAAGTTTGTCTAGCAGTTTCTGTCCCTGATTTTACACCACATTTGACAATCGCATCAAAGATTTTATTTATTTATTTGTGGAAGATAATACCATTTAACAATGTGTCTGTAGATCCGCTGTCCTTCCCTTTGCTCAGGGCTGTAAACCTGCTGAATAACAAGAGTGTCATAGCTCTTGCTGTTTAAGACTACTCACAGCTGAGAGAGCTACTGAGACCAGGATTGTTTGGAAAGCTGACACCAGTAGTTGCCACAAGGATTGACTGCTGAAAGGGTTGAGTTCTGTCATTTAACCATGTTTGCCTGTGGACTGTTTTAAGTCCTAGTGCAGGAGGCCTTTGAGGCATGTACAAGTAAAAATAGCATCTGTATGTGTGTTGCTCTAATTATTTATTGATATAATTAAATGTATGTAAAGCAAACTTTAAAAGTGTATATTCCATGAATATGTTGTAAATATGCCAGAGATTGTTGCCTGTATAGTAAGGAATGTCGATAGACAAGCTAAGAGGAGGAAGTAATAGTGGAAGGTGTGTAGTGTGTGAACAATTAAATGCAGCAAGTTCCCAAGGCTGTGTGATTGATAAGTGTGATAATTATTGTTGGGTATAATTTCAGTGTCCTGAAGTGCTGATTATGCAAATGTAAATATGCCAAAGAATGTAGTTTGTATAGTGTAGAATTAAGGTAAGCATTTGAAGGAGGAGTGGAAGGTGAGAGGAAATATGAGCAACATTGTTAGTGTGAAGCATGGAAGCATTTAAGTGCTCTAGGAGATTTACCTTTTAACATTTTTTGCCCAGTTAGCGAACTTTTTTGTTCCAGACTTAACATTTAACCAGCACTAGTTGTATTTTTTACTATGCTGATGCCACTGAAATTTATAAAGATAGTCATCTTTAAACTCATCTCATTAAAAACGTGAAATGCGTCCATAGGCTTTAAAGGACAGATTCTGCAAAGGCACAGAAACATGTCCATGAAAGTCTGTAAACCATCCTATAGTTGATGTTGCCAATGAAAATTCTAATTTTATTTGTGCTGTGACTTGAATAAAATGTTAACTAAGTTGTTTTTATTAAAAACACTGTGTGAATAAGTATGAAATAACTAGAACAAGGTACGTTGTGTCCGTTAACTTATCTGCTGTGTGATGCAGTCTTAAAAGTGTGACGTTATACTTTAATGAGGCCTTTTCTAAAGAAAGAGATGGGGGAATGTTTCTTATTTTGTACGTTAAGAAGTCTCACATGGTGATTTTGCTTGAAATCTGTGTCAGTAATGGTGAGTTTAAATGGATCAGAATAACTTAGCAGAAGCAGATTGCTGGCTTCTTAATGATCCAAGGTAATTCATGAGCCAGGGAGGACAGAAGTCTAGGAACACAAGTATGTACATGCTTTAAGAAGAAAAAAATGATATTTACATTTTTAAATACACACATTATTTTGTCCAAGTTCCTGCAGCTAATTAAATAGTAGCAATTACAGAAACTAGTTTAGTTATTTGTATAAAAAAAGGTGGGTGGCTGCATGGTGCAGAACATAAACTAGAATTAATGGGGGAAAGTTGCAAGCGCTTTGTCCAGAGATTCTAAATCTCAACAGAAATTCGGAGTACTGTCCTTTTTGGAGACTGGACAGAAGAGCCTGCAGGAATAATAATTTCCATAGACAAGGAAAAGAAATCGATTTTGGGAGATCACAAGTACATTTGTGGAAGAAGAAAGTATAGCTCAAAGTAAAATCACATCTATGCGGTTATCCTGTGAAGAATAACAAAACCAGTAGCAACAAATGTCGTGTTACCATATGTACTTGTGAGAATTTTATGCTAGAAAACCATCTGGAAATAGAGGATCAGCCTATGCTTGAGTAGAAATACCGGTATTGCAGTATAACGGTCATTAAAACATAAAAATGTTTAGCAAAAGCCTTGTTATTTAATGCTTTAGTGACTGTCGTGCCTTGCATTACTTTTACTTACTGTCAGTAGTACTAGAGCAGTTATGATTTCCACAGCCTTGCCCCCATCTTTTAAACTGCATATAGTCAGTAACTCCTCACTTTTTTTAAAATACAAACGGTTCTGTCCAAAAGCTTAATACTTCATTTTTATGATTGTCATGCTATAAAACTGGTGTAAACAACTGCATAAAACACTGGTTGAACTGCAAATTAATGCGTCTTTCGGCTTTTCCTGGTTAGGGGTCGCCACAGCGGAACTCCGGTCAGCTAATGATTGGCAGTTGATTTTTACATACCGAGTTGCCAGCCCTGATGCACAACCTTCAACGAAGGTTCGCCCATTCACGCATGTCTCCATGCAGAAGACGCTCTAGCTGAGAATCGAACCGGACAGCGTCTTACTGTGAGGCGACAAAGCTACCGCAGTCGCGGATATTGGTTGAACTGCAAATAATCAAATGAAATCAGTAAGGCTTGACAGTCATTAAAACAAAGTATTCAGTTTTTTTAGCATGACAGCCATTAAAACTATAGTAAACAATTGCCTGAAGCAGTAATGTTTAAATACAGTACTGTCTAGCAAGTCAAGAAAGGATCATTCTATGACCATCATTAAAACATAAAGTAGAAAGTTACTGCTTTGTTTTAATAACTGTCATGACTTAGAGTCTTCATTTAATCTTATGCAGTAGGGCTTGTGGGATTGCTGCTGGTGCAGATGTTCTTCATGTTTCACTGTTGCAGTCATTACATTTGTGTAATCTGCTGGCAGGTTGTCCTCAGTCAGCCTGATTAACAAAGTCTTGGGTCTTGTGTTGGTTGCTGTCCCTTCTTCCATGACGTCAGGTCGTCAGGGGTATAAAACATGCAGCCGACACCATTACATCATTCTTTCTTGCCGCACAGTGCCCGAAGCATAAGCAGTTCGCAAGTGCTGGTCGGCCGACTCCTGAAATTTTCGTTTTCGAGTTTCAGAACCGAAGTCTTCAACTTAAAGCTAATTACCCCATTGGGGAAACTTTTTCTTGCTCCTTACCGATGTCAGTAAAAGTTAATAATTGTATTACTTGTGGGAAGCAAATACCTCATAAGGATTTCCACTCCTATTGTATTCCATGCCTAGGCCCTGACCACAACGTCACTGGTTGTCGGTTTTGTGCTAGGTTTAACAAGCACACTATTAAACGTCTGTTTGATTTTGCCCAACATTATTTTGGCAGAAAATTCAATTACACCATGCCATCGGAACTTCCGACGACGGCAATGCATAAAAAGCACAAGGACAAGAACAGGCATCCAAGGCCCAAAACTGATGACGAGGCCTCTTCTAGGCCGGTCGCCGGTTTTCAGCGAGGTGCCTACGCAGCCCCTGACTACCGCTACCACGGACCGCCTCCGACTCCCACGTGGAGCTGGCTGGGCCTTCAGACGCACTAGGATTTCAGCTTTCCGATCCTAACCCTACAGAGGGAACCGAAGTAGCTGAGCAATCCACAGCTACAGAGGGTGTTTTCAGACCTACCCAGTTGACCATTAAACCCTCTGCTAAGTCTAAGCCCCCCTTAAAAGCAAAGAAACAGACACAACTCTCTCCAGGACAGGCTTCCATGCCTAAGAAACAAATGCTAAAAATGGCCGAGGACCTAATTACCCTGATCAGGGGGTCCCATCCCCCTCCTAATAAAAGGCTCAGACAGGATGCAGACTATGAATCTTCCGACCAGGTGTCCATTTCCTCAGACTCTTCCCCGGACCTAGGATATTCTTTACCCCCTTATGAGGACTCTGATGCTGAGGAATCAATTCCATCAGCCTCTCCGCCTGAGGATTACTCCTTTGAGGAGACCTTACTTACCATGAGGGAACATTTCCATTGGGAAGGCCAGGATTATTCAGAATCCAAGAAAAGGCTCAGAGTCTTCCTTTTATTGCCTCAACACAGACCCCTTGCTGTCCCACCAGTTTTAGATATTGTGGATGATGTGTACACTGAATCTAGTTTAAACCCTGACTCCTTGCCTCAAGCCCCAGTTAAACCTGATAGATATTACAGAGTCCCTGACACTCTCAAATTTCTGTACAAAAGCCCTGTTGCTGACCCTGAAACTATTTCTCAGGGACCCAAAGGGATTAAGGCCTCATCAGCAAAAAAAAAACAGTTCTCCCTGACAGAGATTCCAGAGCATTAGACAGATGGGGAAAGAAGGTATATACGTCTGCAACTTTAGCAATGAGAGCCTTGAATTGCCAGTTTCACATGCTAAAATATCAGCAATTTTTGATGTCTCAGTTGAAACAAAAATGCTTCCAGATTCAGATCCTCCTAATTTTAAAGAAATGCAGGATTTATTGCATGCAGCTGAACAAGTGGGAAAACATACTTTGCAATGTGGGTTTGATTCCTTAGAGGCCTCCTGTAGAGCAGCAGTTACAGGCTTTGTCATTAGAAGGCATGCTTGGTTAAAAGAACATACGTTACCAGATCATGTTAAGGTCAAATTATTGGATGCACCTTTGCAGCGGGATGTGCTGTTTGGAGTTAAGGCAGAGGAGGTATTAAAGAAGATGGAGGATAAGGCAAAATCTATGCAAACGGTGAAATATTTCTTACAGGTTCAGCCTCCTCGTTTTAGCAGAAATTGGCCAACCAAGAATTGGTCCTTTCCAGTCACAGATAGACCTCAAAGGGGCAGATACAAACGTCCAAGAGGCAGAGGTCAGGCACAAGGCCCTTACAGGCCTCGACAATGGGGTACACCAAAAAAGCAGTCTCAATGACTTTCCACTGCAGCTGCCAAACAGCTCTCTCTTGGCAGCTCCCTTAGGAGGAAAACTGGCACTTTTCTATCACAACTGGCATTGCATCACCAAAGACAAATGGGTTCTCAACATTGTATCTCAAGGTTACAGGTTCCACTTTCACACACTGCCAAGGTTAAAAGGAATGCCAAACTGCCACCAAATCAATGGGCAGAGGCTCAAAAACAAATTACAGCACTCATGGACATGAGAGCTATTCAAAAGGTACCACCACAGGAACAAGGACAAGGATTTACTAAAGACTTTTTCTGGTTCCCAGAAAGGACAAAGCCTGGAGACCCATTCTGGACCTTTCTTCACTAAACACTTACCTGGATGTTCCGAAATTCAAGATGTTGACACTACAGCAGCTTCTCCCCATGCTGGGCAAGAAAGCTTGGCTCGTGACTTTGGACCTCAAAGAGGCATACCTGCATGTCCCTATCAGACAAAACTGCAGAAGATACCTCAGATTCCTAGCTGGTTCATTGCACTATCAATTCTCTGCACTGCCCTTTGGCTTATCTACTGTGCCCAGGGTCTTCACAAAGTGCCTGGCACCAGTAATTGCATTTTGCAGGCAAAAAGGAATTCAGATTTATCCATACCTGGACGACTGCCTGATTCAAGCAGAGAGCAAGGACATTCTACTAAAGCATCTGGCGTACGTAAAAAAGTTAAGTTGTCTGGGGTACACAGTAAACGAAAAGAAATCAAAACTAGTGCCCTCACAACAGATAATATTCCTGGGTGCCAGCTTGAACACAATGGCCCAGATGGCTTATCTCACACCAGACAAGCAAGGACAACTGACTCAATATTTTCATTTAATGGCAACAAAGACCCAACTCCATGCAAGAAAAATTCTGCAGGCCTTGGGCTACATGGCATCTTGCATACTACTAATTCCATATGCCAGACTGCATATGAGGAAACTACAATGGTACCTAAAGAGTGTATGGTCTCAACACTGTCAAAGTTTGGAAACAGTTATACCATTAATTCCTTGCCAACAACAGGAGTTTCAATGGTGGGCACAAGCTTGTCACCTCAACAAGGGACAGCCGTTCACTCAACCCACAGCCAGGCAAACACTGACAACAGATGCATGGGATTACGCCTGGGGAGCACACATGGCAGGAAAATGTATCCAGGACGAGTGGCCCACAGAGCAAAGGCATCTCCACATCAATCAAAGAGATGCTAGCTGTACAAAATGCTATTACAGCTTTCAAGTACCTGCTGCATCCAGGACAATTACTACTAAAGACAGACAACATCACAGTTATGTGGTACATAAACAAGCAAGGGGGCACACACTCCTACCCCCTCTTCAGACAAGCCATGACCTTGTGAAACACAGCTCTAAACTGCCAAGTTCATCTGCAAGCACAGTTCCTGCCAGGAGAGAAAAACACACTGGCAGACGACCTAAGCAGAAACATCATGGACCCCCACGAATGGGAATTGAACCCACAAATATTCAGAATAACACAAAAATGGTGGAGCCCGGACATCTGTTTGCTTCCCCAATGAACTGCCAATTACAGAAATTCTGCACAAGGAGCTACCATCCACAAGCATAGAAAGTGGATGCCCTCTCATTCAGCTGGAAAAAACTACAAGTATATGCTTCCCCTCCTTTACCTCTCCTTCCAAAGGTACTCATAAAAGCCAGGCAGGAAGAGCCAAAGATGATCCTGATTGCACCAGACTAGCCACGGCAGCACTGGTACCCAATCTTAAAGAGCTTAGCACAAGAACCACCCTGGATTTTGCCTCAAATCCCACAGTTGCTGACACAGCACAACAATCAGATACTTCACAGCCAGCTAAAGACCTTAAATCTAGCTGCATGGAAAATTCCTTAGTCAGGCAAGCAATGCCTCTCTCCAAAGCTGTTATGGATGTCATTCTGGAGGCCAGAAGGCCTAGCACCAGGAAAGCATACTCTGATAAATGGAAGAGATTCTGTGCCTGGAACCAAGCGCACAGCCTTGACCCTCTTATCCCAAACATTCCTCAGATACTTCAATACTTAACTGAGATGCTGGACAAGGGCCTCTCCTTTTCATCCATCAAGATCCACGCCTCAGCTATTTCTACTCATTACAATATGGATCCACCATTTTTTTCTAATCCTTTGCTAAAACAGTACCTCAGAGGAGCTAAAAACATAAGACCGCCCCGTAGAGCACCTACCTCAACTTGGGACCTCAACTTTGTTTTGGAAAAAATTAACTTTACCACCTTTTGAGCCAGCTAACACAGCAGAATTAAAATAAATCTCTTGGAAAACTGCTCTGCTACTGGCAATAACATCAGCAAGAAGAGTTTCAGAATTACAGGCACTAATGGCAGGGGAACCTTTCCTCAATTTCCACCAGGACAGGGTGTCTTTAAGAACTAACCCTACGTTTATGCCAAAGGTGGTATCAAGTGTGGCTCTAAACCAAACTATTCACTTGCCAACTTTTTATCCAAAACCACAGAACAAAGGGGAGAGACTACTACATTCTTTGGACATTCACAGGCAGTTACGCTTCTACTTGGACAAAACCAAAGCTTTCAGAAAATCTGAGCAATTATTGGTAGCATACGCTGCAGGAGCACAGGGAAAAGCATTTCAAAACAGACTATTTCAAAATGGATAGGACACTGTATACGTTTCTGCTATACCCACCATGGGAAACCTGTACCTAGCAGCATTAGATCTCACTCCACCAGGGCAACAGCCACTTCAACTGCCTACCTCAGAGGAGTACCTACCAAGGATATTTTGGAAGCAGCAACATGGAGTTCTGTGCATACCTTCACCAAACATTACCATTTGCCTTTATACTCCAAATCCAGAGCTGGCTTCGCCACTGCTGTACTGCAGGGCCTTATAGCCACCCCTAATGCCTTATAGATCCAGCCTCCCTACCTCAGCTTTGGGATTCCACCCAAGTGTAATGACTGCAGCAGTGTAACACGATGAACATAGTACAGTTTTGTACCTACCATAAATGTAGATGTTCGAGTGTAAACGCTGCAGTCCAGGTTACCCTCCCTCCCCTCTTACTTTCTGGTACTTACCTAGGTCATCTACCCTTTATTACCTATGGGGAGTATTTGCTGGTAATTAAAAATGGTTGTTTACTTTTCTTTTGTATATTTTACTAGCAATTTGAATTGCCTACCTATTTGGGGGCACCTGACATCTGGGGCAAGAAAAACTGAAGAAAATGGCATCAGCTGCATCTTATATACCCCTGTCGCACTGACGTCAGGGAGGAGGTGATGGCAACTGACGCCAGACCAAGACTTTGGAACTCAGGCCGACTGGGGAACCACCTGACAGCAGGATAACCCAAGTGTAATGACTGCAGCAGTGTTTACACTCGAACATCTACATTTATGGTAGGTACAAAACTGTACTGTTCCTGAGTCCACAAATTCCTTTTCAAAAATCCTGTTGCGGACCCTGAAACCATTTCTCAGGACCCCAAGGGCATTAAGGCTTCTACTGCTAAAAATCCTACCCCTTCTGATAGAGACTACAGGGCACTGGATAGATGGGGTAAAACGGTTTATAGTTCTGCAACTTTAGCAGTCAGGTCTTTAAACTGTCAATTCCATATGCTAAAATATCAACAGCATATCATGGGACTGCTTAAACAGAAAATGATGTTGATTGCTGACTGTGTTGATTTCCGACTGTGGAGAATAAAGATTTACAGGATTTATTGCATTCAGCTGAACAAGTTGGCAAACCTACTTTGCAATGTGGTTTTGATTCTTGCAGGGCTGCTGTTACTGGGTCTGTGCGTAGAAGGCATGCTTGGCATAAGGAGCAATCTCTGCCTGATCATGTTAAAGCAAAACTTTTGGATGCTCCTTTACAGCAGGACCACCTGTTGGCAATAAGTTCGAAGAAGTTCTAAAAAAGATGGAAGATAAAGCTAAATCTATGCAAACTGTGAAAGATTTCTTACAAATACAACCTCCTAGATTTAGTAGGCACTGGCCTACTAAGAATTGGTCCTTTCCAGCTCCTTCCAGAGCCACTCCAGCCAAACTCAGACATTCCAAAAGCACCAGGTTTCAGTCCCAAGGGACTTTCATAACTAAGCAATGGGTTGCTTCCACTTCCAAATCTGGATACAACAAGGCACCACCCTATGTTAAACGGTATCAATGACTTCCCTTTACAATTACCAAGCACTTGACACTTAGCCACCCCTTTGGGGGGAAAACTGGCTCTTCATTCCAGAAACTGGCAACCTATAACCCAGGGATACAGATTTCATTTCCACACGTTGCCAACTTCAAACGGGTGGCCAGACCTGCCCCCAAATCAGTGGGCAGAGGCTCAGAAACAAGTACTTTCCCTGTTAAACATGGGGGCTATTCAACTAGTACCAGAAGAGGAAAAGGGACAAGGTTTCTATTCCAGATTTTTCCTGGTACCCAGAAAAGACAAATCATGGCATCCAATTCTGGACCTTTCTGCTGTAAACACCTTTCTGGACATTCCAAAATTCAAGATGCTGACTCTTCACCAGTTACTTCCTATGCTAGGCAAGGATGCCTGGTTGGCAACTCTAGATTTAAGAGAGGCTTACCTGCAGATCCCAATCAGGGAATCTTGCAGAAGGTACCTCCTCTTCAAAGCAGGCTGCATGCATTATCAGTTCTCTGCACTGCCCTTTGGCTTGTCTACCGCGCCCAGGGTATTCACAAAGTGCCTGGCTCCAGTGATTGCATTTTGCAGGCAAAGAAATATTCAAATATATCCATACCTGGACGATTGTCTAATTCAGGCAGAAAGCCAGGCCATTCTTCTAAAACATCTGGTGTTTGTAAAAAGAATTCTAACTTGTCTAGGGTACACCATAAACAAAAAGAAATCACAACTGGTACCCTCTCAAAAAATTACATTCCTGGGTGCAGGCTTGAATACAATTGCCCAGATGGCTTTCCTTACGCCAGAAAAACAAATTCATTTGGTGACTTACTTCAAACAGGTGGCCACAAAAACCCTGCTATCTGCAAGGCAAATACTATGGGGTTCATGACCTCCTGCATTCTTCTAATTCCATATTCAAGGCTGCATATGAGGAAACTTCAGTGGTACTTAAAAGGTTTATGGAGTCAACATTGTCATAGCCTTGAAACAATGATTCCTATCATACCTTGCCTGCGCCTAGAGTTCCTATGGTGGTCAGAGGCCTGCCACCAAAACAAGGGACTGCCATTCACACCACCCCCTTCCGCCCAAACCCTAACTACAGGCGCATCAGACTGCATGGGAGGCTCATCTGGCAGGGAAGTGCATTCAGGGCAAATGGAGCCCAAATCAAATGCACCTTCATAGCAACCAAAAAGAAATGCTAGCCGTACAGAATGCTCTGACAGCCTTCAAGGGACTACCTTCATCCAGGACAGTTACTGATAAAGACTGACAACCCCACGGTTATATGGTACATAAATAATCAGGGGGGTACACATTCCTACCCCCTCTGCGGACTAGCCATGGCATTGTGGAACACGGCCTTGGAATATCAAGTACAACTACAAACTCAATTCCTTCCAGGAAAGCTGAATGTTCTGGCAGACGAACTAGGCAGAAATCTCATGGACCCACACGAATGGAAACTGGAACCACAGATTTTCAATATGTTGACACACAAATGGGGGAGTCCAGATGTAGATATTTTTGCCTCACCCCAGAACTACCAGTTGGACAAATTTTGCACAAGAACTCATCACAAAAAATCCTGGAAAGTGGATGCTCTGTCCTTCAGCTGGAAAAACCTTTCAGTCTATGCCTTTCCTCCACTGCCTCTGCTCTCCAAAGTTCTACTAAAAGTCAAACAGGACAAACCAAAAATTATTTTGATTACTCCAGACTGGCCTTGCCAACACTGGTACCCTCTCCTGCACAGTGTCACAAATTTCTCCGTGGCATCTGCCTCAGACACCTTCCTTACTGTCTCAGCAGGAGAAACTAATTCTGCACCCTCAGCTCCAAACATTGAATCTTGCAGCTTGGATAATCATTTAAATTTCCCATTAGCATCCCTCAACAAACCTGTGATGGGATGTAATTTTGGAGGCGAGAAGACCTAGTACTAGAAAATCTTATGCTGACAAATGGAAAAGATGCTGTGCCTGGAATCAGTCTCAAGGGATGAGCACAGCAGTGCCCAATTTACCTCAGATTTTGCAATATTTAACTGAGATGCTTCATAAGGGCCTGTCTTTTTCTTCCATAAAAATCCATGCCTCAGCCATTTCATCTCATTATAACACAGAACCCCCCTCTCTTCTCTCATCTTCTTTTAAAGCAGTATCTCAGAGGGGCCAAAAACTTGAGACCACCCAGGAGAGCTCCAACCCCTGCCTGGGACCTTAACTTTGTATTGGAGAAAATCGCTCTACCTCCTTTCGAGCCAGCTGCCACTGCAGACTTAAAATTTCTTTCCTGGAAAACAACTTTCCTTTTAGCAATAACTTCAGCTAGAAGGATATCTGAATTACAGGCCCTTACGGCAGTGGAGCCTTTTATCATCTTTCATGCAGACAGGATGTCACTCAGGACCAATCCGTCATTCTTGCCCAAGGTGTTATCCAATGTGGCTATTAATCAGTCCATTCATTTGCCAACTTTCTTTCCCAATCCACAGAACAAGGGGGAGCAGATTCTGCATTCATTGGATGTACACAGACAACTTAGATTCTACTTGGACAGGACTAAATCTCGAAGAAAATCTGAACAACTGCTGGTAGCATTTGCTGCAGGGGCAGAGGGGAAGGCTATTTCAAAGCAAACCATTTCTAAATGGATAAGCCATTGTATTCATTTCTGTTATATGCACCATGGAAAACCTATCCTCCAGGGGATCGGATCTCATTCCACCAGGGCGGCATCTACTTCAACAGCCTTTCTCAGAGGTGTTCCTACCAGGGATATTCTAGAAGCTGCTACCTGGAGTTCAGTTCATACTTTCACCAAGCATCATCACTTACCAATTTTCTCTAAATCCAGAGCTGGCTTTGCCACTGCTGCTTTGCAGGGCCTTGTAGCTGGTCCTAATGCTGTATAAATCCATCCTCCCAACCATAGCTTTGGGAATCTACCCAAATGTAATGACTGCAACAGTGAAACACGAAGAACATAGTACAGTTGTGTACACTTACCATAAATGTAGATGTTTGAGTGTATTCACTGTTGCAGTCCTGGTTACCCTCCAACCAGCCCCGTGTTTCTCTTTACTATACCTCTACTTACTTTTACTGTGCTTAAAAGCTTTTTTGGTGTATTTGCTTTTGTTTGGAGGTATATTTTTGTGTTTTTAATTTTATATATATATATATATATATATCTTTTGCTCCCTATTTGGGGGGCACCTGACATCTGGGACAAGAAAAACTGATGTAATGGTGTCGGCTGCATGTTTTATACCCCTGACGTCATGGAAGAAGGGACAGCAACCGACGCAGGACCCAAGACTTTGTTAATCAGGCCGACTGAGGGCAACCTGCCAGCAGATTACCCAAATGTAATGACTGCAACAGTGAATACACTCTAACATCTACATTTATGGTAAGTGTACACAACTGTACTTTCTCCGGTTAAATATTACTGTTTCATGCAACCTTTTACAGACATTTTGCAGCATGAAAGTCAAAGTAGTATTTTTTTCACTTCTTATTACAAAAGTATTATACATAAATTGCTTGAAACAGTCAAATTTAAATACAGTACTGTACCAGTAGTAACTGCATAAAATTATGTGAAGTCAGTATTGTTCACTTAATACTTTGATGTTCATCGTGTTTCACTGTTGCAGTCATTACACTTGGATTATCCTGCTGGCAGGCTACCCGCAGTCGGCCCGAGTTCTAAAGTCTTGGTCCGGCGTCGGTTGATGTCGCCTCTTCCTTGACGTCAGTGCGCCAGGGGTATAAAAGATGCAACTGATGCCATTTTCTTCAGTCTTTCTTGCCGCGCGGTGCCCGAAGCAAAAACAGTTCGCAAGTGCCGGTCGGCCGACTCCTGAGATTTTCAAAATAGAGTTTCAGAACCGAAGTCTTCAATAAAGCTAAGTACCCCGTTGGGGAAACTTTTTCTTGCTCCAGAACCGATGTCAATAAAAGTTAACAATTGTATTTCTTGTGGGAAGCAAATACCTGATAAGGATTTTCACTCTTATTGTATTCCTTGCCTAGGCCCTGACCACGACGTTACTAGTTGTCGATTTTGTGCTAGATTCGACAAACGCACTATTAAACATCGGTTTGATTTTGCCTTACATTATTTTGGCCGAAGGTTTAACTATATAATGCCATCGGAACAACTGACGACCGGAATTCATAAAAAGTGCAAAGACAAGGAAAAGGACAGGCAGCCGAGGTCCAGAACAGACGAAGCCTCTTCTAGGCCAGTCGCCGGTTCTCAGTGATGCGCTTTTGCAGCCCCTGACACCCGCTACCTCAGAGCCACAGGCCGTATCCGACTCCCACGTGGAGACAACTAGGCCTCTGGATACTCAAGGTATTGGGCCTACGGAAACTACTCCCTCAGATGGGTCCGGAGCCGCTGAGCAGGCATCGGCTTCTGAGGGTGTTTTCAGACCTTCACAGCTTACTATTAAGTCATCTGCAACAGCCAAGGTACAGACAAAGACACCAGTAAAGACAAGGAAACAAGTACAGTATTCTCCTGGATAGTCATCTTTGCCAAAGAAACAGATGCTTAAAATGGCCAAAGACTTAATTACTTTGATCAGGGGATCCCATCCCCCTCCTGAAAAAAGGTCTAGGCAAGACACTGATTATGATTCCTCTGACCAGGTTTCTATTTCCTCTGATTCCTCTTCAGATTAGGGTTATTCTCTCCCTCCCTATGAGGACTCTGATGCTGAAGAATCTATACCTTCAGCCTCTCCACCTGAGGATTATTCTTTTGGGGAAACTCTGCACACCATGAGGGAACATTTCCACTGGGAGAGCCAGGATTATTCAGAATCCAAGAAAAGGCTCAGAGATTTTCTTTTACTGCCTCAGCACAAGCCCCTAGCTATCCCCCCTGTGCTTGATGATGTTTTCTCTGAATCCAGTCTGTCTCCTGATTCTTTACCCCCTGCACCAGTCAAGCCAGACAGGTATTACAGGGTCCCTGACTCTCATAAATTTCTTTATAAAAATCCTGCTGCTGACTCAGAAACAATTTCTCAGGGTCCCAAAAGGGTTAAGGCTTCCACTGCTAAAAACCCTGTCCCCTCTGATAGGGATTCCAGAGCACTGGATAGATGGGGGAAAAAAAGTATACACTTCTGCTACTAGCTGTAAGGGCTTTAAACTGCCAGTTTCACATGCTTAAGTACCAACAGTACCTTGTGTCTTTGTTAAAACAGAAAATGCTTACAAACTCAGAAAATCCTGACAATAAGGTAATGCAGGAATTATTGCATGCAGCTGAACAAGTGGGAAAGCATACTTTGCAATGTGGTTTTGATTCATTAGCGGCTTCTTGCAGAGCCGCAGTTACAGGCTCTGTAATTCGAAGGCATGCTTGGTTGAAAGAACAAAGTTTACCTGAACATGTTATAGTAAAATTATTGGATGCTCCACTACAGCATGATACTTTGTTTGGTGTTAAGGCAGAAGAGATGTTAAAGAAAATGGAGGATAAAGCAAAATCTGTGCAGACAGTAAAGGATTTCTTACAGGTTCAACCACCTAGGTTTAGTAGAAACTGGCCTTCAAAAAATTGGTCCTTTCAGGTCTCAGACAGGCCACAAAGAGACAGATACAGATGCCCAAGAGGCAGATCTCAGCCCCAAGGATCCTACAGACCTAAACAGTGGGGTGCTTCTACCCCCAAAGGAGGAGAAGACAAATCACAACCTTACAGGAAACAGTCCCAATGACTTCCCTCTACAAGGGCCAAGCACTTACCTTTTGGCAGCGCCCAGTTACAGGTTCCACTTTCACACCCTTCCAAAATCAAAAGGTATGCTGAACCTGCCACAAAACCAATGGGCAGAGGCACACAAGGAAATTGCTGCTCTCATGGACATGGGAGCTATTCATAGAGTACCACAGCAAGAAGAGGGACAAGGATTTTACTCAAGACTTTTCCTGGTACCCAGAAAGGACAAAGCCTGGGGACCAATACTGAACTTGTCAATCCTAAATACTTTCCTGGATGTTCCAAAATTCAAAATGTTAACACTACAGCAACTTCTACCCATGCTGGGCAAGAAGGCTTGGCTAGTTACTTTGGACCTCAAGGAGGCATACCTGCATGTCCCAATCAGACAATCTTGCAGAAGATACCTCTGATTCATAGCTGGCTCAATGCATTACCAATTCTCTGCACTGCCCTTTGGTTTATCTACTGCGTACTGCGCCACAGGGTCTTCACAAAATGCCTGGCACCAGTAATTGCATTTTGCAGACGAAGAGGAATTCAAATATATCCCTACTTGGACGACTGTCTTATTCAAGCAGAGAGCAAGGACATTTTACTAAGACATCTGGCGTTTGTAAAGACATTACTAATTTGCCTAGGGTACACTGTAAACGAAAGGAAATCAAAACTAGTGCCCTCTCAAGAGATAATATTCCTGGGTGCAAGCTTAAATACAACTGCCCAGATGGCTTATCTCCTGCCAGACAAACAAAGGCATCTGACTCATTACCTTCAAATGATGGCAACAAAGACCCAGCTCCCTGCAAGAAAAATTCTGCAGGCCCTGGGTTTCATGGCATCCTGCATTCTACTAATTCCATATGCAAGACTGCATATGAGGAAACTACAATGGTATCTAAAAAGTGTTTGGACTCAACGTTGCCACAGCCTGGAAACAGTAATAACTATAATTCCCTGTCTACAACAGGAGTTTCTATGGTGGTCCCGGGCCTGTCACCTCAACAAGGGACAGCCCTTCACCTTGGCCACAGCCAGACAGACAATAATGCATCGGATTATGCCTGGGGGGCACACATGGAAGGAAAATGTATTCAGGGCACGTGGCCCAAGGAACAAATTCATCTTCACATCAATCAAAAAGAGATGCTAGCTGTACAGAATGCCCTGACAGCCTTCAAGGATCTACTACATCCAGGAAAACTATTGCTAAAGACGGGCAACACTACAGTTATGTGGTACATAAACAAGCAAGGGGTCACACATTCCTACCCCCTCTGCAGGCAAGCCATGACTTTGTGGAACACGGCACTGACCTATCAAGTACATTTGCAGGCACAAATCCTGCCAGGAAAGAAAAATATACTGGCGGACGAACTAAGCAGAAATCCCATGGATCCACACGAATGGAAACTAAATCCTCAGGTCTTCAGCATGATAACAAGGAAATGGGGACGCCCAGACATAGATTTTTTTGCCTCCCCTCACAACTGCCAACTACAGAAAATCTGCACAGGGACTTAACACTCACAAGCATGGAAAGTGGATGCTCTTTCATTCAGCTGGGAAACCCTGACAGTTTATGCCTTCCCTCCACTGCCTCGTCTTCCCAAGATACTCCTAAAAGTCAGACAAGAGAAGCCAAAAATGACCCTTATTGCCCCAGACTGGCCACGCCAGCACTGGTACCCAATCCTAAAGAGCTTGTCTCAAGGCCCAGCCTGGCCTTTACCTCAAATTCCTCATCTCCTGACTCAACAGAACCAGATTCTGCACAGTCAACTCAGAACCTTAAATCTGGCTGCATGGCAGATAATATAGTCACTTAAACCACTCCTCTCTCTAAAGCTGTTATGGATGTCATTTTAGAAGCCAGTAGGCCCAGCACTAGGAAATGCTATGCAGAAAAATGGAAGAGATTCTGTGCTTGGAACCAGGCCCAAGGACTCAAACCACTTGTTCCAAATATACCTCAGATTTTACAATACCTAACTGAGATGCTGGACAAAGGCCTTTCCTTTTCATCTATTAAGATCCATGCCTCTGCCATTTCAGCTCATTACAATACGGAACCTCCTATTTTTTCGCATCCACTACTAAGGCAGTACCTCAGAGGGGCAAGAAACATAAGACCCCCAAGGAGAGCACCAATTTTTTTTTTTTTTTTTTAGAAAAACTCACACTGCCTCCTTTTGAGTCAGCCAGCACAGCTGATATAAAATTCTTACCATGGAAATCTGCTCTGCTCCTAGCAATAACTTCAGCAAGAAGAGTCTCAGAGTTACAGGCACTAATGGCAGTGGAACCTTTCCTCATTTTTCATCAGGACAGGGTCTCTCTAAGGACAAACCCAACATTTATGCCAAAGGTGGTTTCCAGTGTGGCTCTTAACCAAACTATTCATTTGCCAACTTTCTATCCAAATCCCCAGAATAAAGGGGAGAGACTTCTGCACACTTTGGACATACACAGGCAGCTACGATTCTACTTGGACAAAACAAAAGCTTTCAGAAAAACTGAGCAGCTGTTTGATTTATGCTGCAGGATCACAAGGAAAGCCCATCTCAAAGCAGACAATTTCAAAATGGATAGGACACTGCATTCGCTTCTGCTATGCACAACATGGCAAATCAGTGCCTAAGGGCATTAGGCCACATTCAACAAGAGCAGTAGCCACTTCAGCAGCTTTTCGCAGAGGAGTACCAACCAAAGACATTTTAGAAGCTGCAACCTGGAGTTAGTGCACACCTTCACAAAGCACTACCACTTACCTCTCTACTCTAAATCCAGAGCAGGCTTTGCCACTGCAGTCCTGCAGGGCCTGGTAGCCTCTTCTAATCCTATTTAGGCCCAGCCACCCAACCTCAGCTTTGGGATTCAACCCAAGTGTAATGACTGCAACAGTGAAACACGATGAACATAGTACAGTTTTGTACCTACCATAAATGTAGATGTTCTAGTGTATACACTGATGCAGTCTAGGTTACCCTCCCTCCTTCCCCTCTTACTTGCTGGTACTTACCAAAGCCTTCTACCTTTTGCTACCTATGGGGAGTATTTGCTCGTAAGTGAAAGTTTTTGATTGCTTTTCTTATGTATGTTTTATAAGCAATTTGCACTGCCTACCTTTTTGGGGGCACCTGACATCTGGGGCAAGAAAAACTGAAGAAAATGGCGGCTGCATCTTGTATACCCCTGTTGCACTGATGTCAGGGAAGAAGCGACAACAACCGACGCCGGACCAAGACTTTGGAACTCTGTCCGACTGAAGGACCGTCTGACGGCAGGATAACCCAAGTGTAATGACTGCAGCAGTGTATACACTCAAACATCTACATTTATGGCAGGTACAAAACTGTACTTTTTGCTTGCATTTAGGAGCAAACCCATACCCCTTAGCCAGTTCTGTAAAAAGTGAAAACAGGTATGAAGATGTTCATCGTGTTACCCTACTACAGTCATCACACTTGGGTTATCCTGCCATCAGGCGGTCCCGCAGTCGGCCCGAATTCCAAAGTCTTGGTCCGGCGTTGGTTGCTGTCACTTCTTCCCCGACGTCAGAGCGCCAGGGATATATCAGAGGCATCCGACGCCATTTTCTTCAATCTTTCTTGTCGCGCGGTGCCCGAAGCAGAAGCAGTTCGCAAGTGTCGGTCGGCCGACACCTGAGATTTTCAAATCGAGTTTCAGTCCGAAGTCTTCAAAGCTAAGTACCCCATTGGGGAACCTTTTCTTGCCTCAGTCCGATGTCAGAAAAAGTTAACAATTGCATTTCTTGTGGGAAGCAAATACCTCATAAGGACTTTCATTCTTTTTGTATACCTTGCGTAGGCCCAGACCACGACGTCACTGGTTGTTGGTTTTGTGCTAGGTTCAATAAGCGAACTATAAAGCGTCGCTTTGATTTCGCACGACACTACTTCAGTAGAAAATTTAATTACACTATGCCATTGGAGCAACCGACTTCCAGCGTGCATAAAAAACGCAAGGATAAGGACAGGCAGCCTAGATCCAAGCCAGACTCCGAGGCCTCGGCTGGCCCGGTCGCTGGTTCTCCGGTTTTCAGTGAGGCACCTGCGCAGCCCCTGGCTACCGCTGAATTGGATCCCCAGGCCACATCGGATCCCCCAGCAGAGATTTCTAGGCCGACGCAGCCATTTTCCTTAGGCCCCACCGACGACATTGCAGTAGGGGAAGCCGGTGCTGCAGAAACACCTTCGGTTTCTGAAGGTGTCTTCAGACAGACTACCCTCACCATAAAATCTTATGCTAAGCTTAAGACTCCTCTAAAACCAAAAAAGCCTACACTTCAGTCTCCAAGTCAAGGCCCTATGCCTAAGAAACAGATGCTTAAAATGGCTGAAGATTTGATTTCTTTGATCAGGGGTTCCCAACCCCCCCCCCCGACAAAAGGCCTAGACAAGAGGATTATGCCTCCTCTGATCAGGTGTCTGTTTCCTCAGACTCCTCTGAGGAACAGGATTACTCCTTTCCCCCTTATGAAGATTCTGATGCTGAAGACTCCATTCCCTCAGCTTCTCCCCCTGAAGACTACTCCTTTGGGGAAACCTTACACACCATGAGGGAACATTTCCACTGGGAAGGTCAGGACTACTCTGACTCAGAAAAGGCTCTGAGAGTTTCTTTTACTCCCCCAGCACAGACCACTTGCTATCCCCCCAGTTTTGGACATAGTGGATGATGTTTTCTTAGAATCTTGTCTAAATCCAGATTATCTGCCTCCGGCTCCAGCCAAACCAGATAGATACTATAGAGTGCCTGACTCACAAATTCCTTTACAAAAGCCCTGCTGCTGATCCAGAGACTATCTCCCAGGGTCCCAAAGGGGTTAAGGCTTCTATGGCTAAAAATCCTGTACCCTCAGAAAGGGACTCCAGAGCACTAGATAGCTGGGGGAAGAAGGTTTACACCTCAACTATTCTAGCGATGAGAGCACTAAATTGTCAATTTCACATGCTTAAATATCAGCAATTCCTAATGTCTCAAATAAAACAAAAGATGGGCATGCACGCTCAACAGTCTGAATTCAAGGAAATGCAAGATCTGTTGCATGCAGCTGAACAGGTGGGCAAACATACTTTACAATGTGGTTTTGATGCCTTGGAAGCTTCCTCCAGAGCAGCTGTTACTGGGTCTGTTATACGTAGGCATGCTTGGTTAAAGGAACAATCTCTGCCTGATTATGTTAAAGCAAAGTTACTGGATGCACCCTTGCAGCAGGATGTTTTATTTGGGGTTAAAGCAGAGGAGGATTTAAAGAAAATGGAGGATAAGGCAAAATCTATGCAGACGGTCAAAGATTTCTTACAGGTACAGCTCCCACGCTTCAGCAGAAATTGGCCAACAAAAAAAATTGGTCCTTTCCAGCTTCTGACAGACCACAAAGGGGCAAATACAGGCACCCAAGGGGCAGAGGACAAGCACAAATCCCTTACAAACCTCGCCAATGGGGCACTACAACACAGAAGGGAGGAGAAGACAGGTCCCAAGCCACTAGAAGGCAAACACAATGACTTAAACCTCAAACTACCAAGCAAAACCCTCTTGGCAGCTCCCTTGGGAGGAAAATTATCACTTTTTACAGACAACTGGCGGATCGTCACAAAGGACAAATGGGTCTTAGACATTATCTCACACGGATACAGATTCCATTTCCACACCTTGCCAAGGATAAAAAGAATGCCAAACCTGCCACAAAATCAATGGGCAGAGGCACAAAAACAAATTACAGCTCTCATGGACATGAGAGCCATTCAACTGGTACCTACACAGGAGCAAGGACAATGATTTTACTCAAGGTTTTTTCTAGTCCCTAGAAAGGACAATGCTTGGAGACCCATTCTGGACCTTTCAATTTTAAACACCTTCTTGAAAGTACCCAAATTCAAGATGCTAACACTAGAGCAGCTTCTTCCCATGTTGGTCAAGAAAGCTTGGCTAGTAACGTTGGACCTCAAGGAGGCATACCTGCATGTCTCTATCAGACAAAATTGCAGAAGTTACCTCCGTTTCATTGCAGGTTCAACCCATTACCAATTCTCTGCACTGCCCTTTGGCTTATCTACTGCGCCCAGGGTCTTCACAAAATGCCTGGCACCAGTAATTGCATACTGCAGACAGATGGGAATTCAAATATACTCATATCTGGATGATTGTTTCATCCAAGCAGAAAGCAAGGACATTCTCTTGCAACACCTGGCTTTTGTAAGACATCTTCTAAGTTACCTAGGGTACACAGTAAACGAAAAGAAATCAAAACTAGTGCCCTCACAAATTGACATTCCTGGGTGCCAGCTTGAATACAATGGCCCAGATGGCTTATCTGACGCCAGACAAACAACTACAATTAACTCAATACTTCAGAGCAATGGCAACAAAGACCCAACTCCCTGCAATTAAAATTCTGCAGGCCTTGGGCTTCATGGCATCTTGCATACTACTAATACCATTTGCAAAGCTGCATATGAGGAAATTACAATGGTACCTAAAAAGCGTATGGACTCAACACAGCCACAGCTTAGAAACAATGATAAATCTCATTCTCTGCCTTCAACAGGAGTTTCTATGGTGGTCACAGGCTTGTCACCTCAACAAGGGTCAGCCTTTCACCCTACCCCCAGCCAGGCAAACTATGACAACAGATGCATCGGACTATGCCTGGGGGGCACACATGGCAGGACGGTGCGTTCAAGGCTTATGGACAGCAGATCAAAGGAATCTGCAAATCAATCAAAAAGAAATGCTAGCTGTACAAAATGCTCTGACAGCCTTCAAGGACCTCTTGCATCCAGGACAGCTTATCATAAGGACAGACAACACCACAGTAATGTGGTACATAAACAAACAAGGGGGTACACACTCCTACCCTCTGTGCAGGCAAGCAATGACCTTGTGGAACACAGCACTGGCTTATCAAGTTCAATTACAAGCTCAATTCCTGCCAGAAAAAAAGAACACATTGGCAGACGACCTAAGCAGAAACATCATGGATCCCCACGAATGGAAACTGGATCCACAAGTATTTGCAATGATAACTCAAAAATGGGGGCTCCCAGACATAGTTTTGAGGGTTGGCAAACAGGTCTATCAGCTAACAAAGTTTTGCTCAAGGACTTTTCACCCACCATCAAGCTTGGAAAGTGGACGCACTCTCATTCAGTTGGAAAATGCTAACAGTATATGCCTTTCCTCCACTACCCCTTGTCACAAAGGTGCTACTGAAAGTCAGGATGGAGAGACCCCGAATGATACTCATTGCTCCAGACTGGCCACGCCAGCACTGGTACCCACTATTAAGGAATATGGGCCAGGGCCCACCATGGATTCTACCACAAATTACCCACCTGCTCACACAGCAAGACAAATCAGATTCTACACAGCCAGCTCAAAACCTTAAACTTGGCTGCATGGCAAATCACCTAAGCAACCAGCCAGCTCCTCTCTCACAAGCTGTTATGGAAGTTATTCTGGAGGCCAGGAGGCCCAGCACCAGGAAAACCTACTCGGACAAATGGAAAAGGTTTTGCGCCTGGAACCAAGCTAAAGGCCAAAATACCCTTCAGCCTGACATACCTCAGATTCTGCAATATCTAACTGAGATGTTACACAAAGGACTTTCTTTTTCATCTATTATAATCCACGCATTAGCCATTTCTGCTCACTACAACACGGATCCTCCCTTATTTTCACATCCACTCTTAAGGCAGTTCCTCAGAGGGGCCAAGAACATTAGGCCTCCCAGGAGAGCACGAACACCTACTTGGGACCTAAACTTTGTGCTGGAAAAACTCACGCTACCTCCTTTTGAGCCAGCTTTCTCAGCTGACTTAAAGTTTATATCATGGAAGACTGCCCTGCTGCTAGCAATCACTTTAGCTAGAAGAGTTTCAGAGCTTCAGGCACTAATGACAGTAGAGCCTTTTCTCATTTTTTATCAAGACAGAGTTTCTCTACGAACTAACCCCTCCTTTATGCCTAAGGTGGTATCCAGTGTGGCTCTAAATCAAACCATCCATTTACCCACCTTCTTTCCAAATCCACAGAACAAAGGAGAAAGACTCCTGCATTCCTTGGACATTCACAGGCAGCTACGTTACTACTTGGATAAAACTAAGGTTTTCAGAAAATCTGACCAGCTTTTTGTATCCTATGCTACAGCATCACAAGGAAAGGCTATCTCAAAACAAACCATTTCCAAATGGATAGGACATTGCATACGTTTTTGCTACACCCAACATGGTAAACCAGATGTTCATCGTGCATACAGCTGCAGTCATAACAGATGAATGTTCATCGTGCATACAGCTGCAGTCATAACAGATGGGTTCTCCTGCCGTCAGGCGGGTTCTCGGTCGGCCGAATTCCAAAGTCTAGGTCCGGCGTCGGTTGTCGTCGCTTCTTCCCTGACGTCAGTGCGACAGGGGTATAAAAGAACCAGCCGACGCCATTTTCTTCAGTCTTTCTTGCCGCGCGGTGCCCGAAGCAGAAGCAGTTCGCAAGTGCCGGTCGGCCAGCTCCTGAGATTTCGAAAATTTGGAAACCGAAGTCTTCTTAAAAGCTAAGTACCCCGTTGGGGAAACATTTCTTGCCTCAGACCGATGTCAGACAAAGTTAATAATTGTATTTCTTGTGGGAAGCAAATACTGCATAAGGATTTCCATTCCTCTGTATACCTTGTTTAGGCCCGGACCACGGGGTCTCGGTCTGTCGCTTTTGTGCTACATTCAACAAACGCACTATTAAGCGTCGGGCGGAGTTCGCCCAGCATTATTTTGGGAAAGCATTTAACTATACTATGTCGTCGGATACTCCGACTCCGGTTTTGTCTAAAAAAACGCAAAGATAAGGACCGACACACGAGGTCCGCGGCCTCTACCGACACCACGCCAAAGCCGACTACACGTGGTCCGGTTCTCAGCGAGGCGCCTACGCAGCCCGTGACTACCGACAACACTTCTTTGACAGTGTCTCCTGTGCCCGAGGTCGCAGGCTCCTCGGCCCACACCCCGACTACAGATACCGAAGCCACTCTTGGCGTTGAAACTCAGAATGTGGACAGGCCCACCTCCACTCAAGGTGTCTTCAGACCTTCCTCTTCTTTCTCCATCAAGGCTTTCACTAAGTCTAAAGCCACCATGCACTCAGAGACCAGCTACGCAGGGCCCATCCCCAGGCCCCATGCCTAAGAAACAGATGCTTAATATGGCTGAGGATTTAATTACTCTTATCAGAGGTTCTCAGCCCCCACCGGACAAAAGGCCCAGAGTGGAGGAATATTCCCCCTCCTCTGATCAGGGCTCCATTATTTCAGAGCACTCTGATTATCAGGAACATTCTTACTCCCCTTTTGAAGACTCTGATTCGGTGGAATCCATCCCTTCTGTATCCCCCCCTGAGGATTACTCATTTGGGGAAACTTTGCATACCTTAAGGGAACACTTCCACTGGGAAGGCCAAGATTATTCAGATTCCAAGAAAAGGCTCAGGGAATTTCTCTTGCTAACTCGGCACAGGCCTGTGGCTGTACCTCCTGTCTTGGACATCCTAGATGATGTTTACTCGGAGGCCTGCCTTAACCCGGACTCTCTACCTCCAGCTCCAGTTAAGCCTGACCGGTACTACAGGGTTCCTAATTCACACCAATTTCTATACAAAAGCCATGCTGCTGACCCAGAAAACATCTCACAGGGCCCCAAGGGAGTTAAGGCCTCCATTGCTAAAAATCCATTACCTTCCGAGAGAGATTCCAGATCCTTAGAAAGGTGGGGAAAAAAGGTATATACCTCGGCTACCTTATCCATGAGGGCCTTAAACTGTCAGTTTCATATGCTAAAATACCAACAGTTTTTGTTATCACAATTGAAAAGTAAAATGTCACAACCTGAACAACCAGACTTGAAGGAGTTGCAGGATTTGATGCATAGTGCAGAACAAGTGGGTAAGCATACCTTACAATGTGGTTTTGATGCTCTAGAGGCTTCATGTAGAGCTGCTGTTACAGGATCAGTCATACGTAGACATGCCTGGCTCAAGGAACAACCCTTGCCTGATCATGTTAAAGCTAAATTAGTAGACGCCCCTCTTCAAAAGGATGTACTATTTGGTGCTAATGCTGAGGAGGTATTAAGGAAAATGGAGGAAAAGGCTAAATCAATGCAAACTGTGAAAGAATTTCTACAGGTACAACCTCCACGTTTTAGTAGAAATTGGCCTTCCAAAAACTGGTCCTTTCCTGCCACGGACAGACCCCAAAGTGGCAGATACAGGCACCCGAGGGGCAGAGGACAATCCCAAGGATCGTTTAGAGGCAGACAATGGCAAGCTCCTACACAAAGAGGTGGTGAGGATAACTCGCAATCTTTCAGAAAGCAAACCCAATGACTTTCCCCTTTGCATGCCAACCAAGTCTCAAATGGCAGCCCCCTTAGGAGGAAAGCTGGCATTATTTTCAAAAAATTGGCATATTGTCACAAAGGACAAATGGATCCTGGACATTATAAACAGAGGCTACAAATTCCATTTTCACACCCATCCAAAAATGAGAGGCATGCCAAACCTGCCACACAATCAAAGGGCAGAGGCACAAAGGCAAATTACAGATCTCATAAACATGAAAGATATTCAAGAGGTACCTACGCGAACAAGGTCAAGGTTTTATTCCAGGCTATTTCTGGTGCCAAGAAAGGGAAAAGATTGGAGACCTATTTTGGACCTATCCATCCTAAACACATTTCTACTCGTACCAAAATTCAAGATGCTCACTCTACAGCAACTCCTTCCCATGCTGGGCAAGGAGTCTTGGCTGGTAACATTGGACCTCAAGGAGGCATACCTGCATGTCCCAATCAGACAAAATTGCAGAAGGTACCTCAGTTTTCTTGCAGGTTCAACCCATTATCAATTCTCTGCATTGCCCTTTGGCTTATCTACTGCACCCAGAGTATTCACAAAATGCCTGGCATCAGTAATTGCCTACTGCAGACTTCAAGGGATACAAATATACCCCTATTTGGACGACTGCCTGATCCAAGCGGACAGCAAGCACATTCTTCTGAAACATCTGGCTTATGTAATAATGTTGTTGAACTCTCTGGGATACATAGTCAACAAAAAGAAATCAAGGCTAATACCCTCTCGGAAGATAATTTTCCTGGGTGCCAATTTGGACACAAACACCCAGATGGGCCTACCTCACGCTAGAGAAGCAGGGGCAACTAATTCAATACTTCAGAACACTAGCAAATTGCACCAGGCTGACTGCAAGGAAAATCCTGCAGGCTCTGGGCTTCATGGCATCTTGCATCTTACTAATCCCATGTGCAAAGCTGCATATGAGGAAACTACAATGGTACCTGAAAAACATATGGTCTCAACACAGCCACAGTTTGGAAGCAATAATACCACTAATTCCATGTCTGCAAAAGGAATTTCTGTGGTGGGCTCAAGCATGTCAAACAAACACAGGTCTTCCATTCAGCAAGCCTCAAGCAAATCAAGTCATCACAACAGACGCCTCGGACTACACCTGGGGGGCGCACATGACAGATCGGTTCATTCAGGGCAAATGGTCCCAAAAAGAAAAGCACCTTCACATCAATCAAAAAGAAATGCTAGCAGTAATAAATGCTATTATAGCTTTCAAGGACCTTCTACAACCTGGTCAACTATTGATAAGAACGGACAACACCACAGTTATGTGGTACATAAACAAACAGGGAGGAACACATTCTTACCTCCTATGCAGACTGGCCATGTCACTTTGGAACATGGCCATGGACTTAAAAATGGAACTACAAGCACAGTACTTGCCAGGCAAGGAAAACACGCTGGCAGACAACCTAAGCAGGAATATGACAGATCCACACGAATGGAGATTGCATCCAAAAGTTTTTACAGAAATAATCCAAAAATGGGGAAGGCCAGACATAGATCTCTTTGCCTCCCACAAAAATCATCAATTGACAAAATTCTGCTCAAGGATTTTCCATCCAAAGGCCTGGAGAGTGGACGCTCTCTCTTTCAATTGGACATCAATGACAGTTTATGCCTTCCCACCTCTTCCTCTGCTGCCCAAAGTTCTATTGAAAACCAGAGCAGACAGACCAAAGATGATTCTCATTGCTCCGGACTGGCCAAGGCAACACTGGTACCCACTCCTGAGGAGCCTGACGCATTCCCCACCATGGACCCTGCCTCTAATGCCTCTTCTTCTGACTCAGCACAGCTTCAAAACTCTTCACAGCCAGCTAAAAACACTCAATCTAGCCGCATGGAAGATTCCTTAGCATCACAACAGGCCCTACTCTCCAAGGAGGTGCAGGATGTCATTTTGGAGGCCAGGAGGCCATCAACTAGAAAAGCTTACTCCACAAAATGAAAACGTTTTTGTGTCTGGAATGGGAAAAAGGGCCAGGATCCTGGAAAACTGAATTTACCTCAAATACTACAATATTTGGCTGAACTGCTAAGCAGTGGACTTTCATTCTCCTCCATCAAAATCCATGCCTCAGCCATTTCTGCAGAATACAACACTGATCCACCTTTATTCTCTCACCCTCTCTTAAGACAGTTCCTCAGAGGGGCTAAGAATTTAAGACCTCCAAGGAAACAACCAATACCTGCTTGGGATCTTAATTTCATTCTGGAAAAACTGACCTTGCCTCCCTTTGAGCCAGCTGCCTCATCAAATTTGCAATATTTGTCCTGGAAAACAGCTTTCCTTCTGGCTATCACCTCAGCTCGTAGAGTTTCAGAACTACAGGCTCTCATGGCTGTCCAGCCTTTTATCATCTTCCATCAGGACAGAGTTTCCTTACGAACCAACCCGTCCTTTATGCCTAAAGTGGTATCCAGGGTAGCTTTAAATCAGGCCGTACATTTACCTACTTTTTATCCTAAACCTCAAAACAAAGGGGAGAGATTGCTACATTCCTTGGACATCCACAGACAAATTCTTTATTATTTGGACAGAACAAAGCCTTTCAGAAAATCAGAACAGCTCTTTGTGTCCTATGCAGTAGGAGCTCAAGGAAATCCAATTTCCAAACAGACAATCTCAAAATGGATAGCCCACTGCATACGTTTTTGCTATTCCTTTCATGGCAAAACTGTACCTACAGGCATTAGAACTCATTCCACAAGGGCCACAGCCTTCCTCAGAGGTGTTCCTACCAAGGATATTTTGGAAGCAGCCACTTGGAGTTCTGTGCATACCTTCTCCAAGCACTACAACCTACCATTATACTCCAAATCTAAAGCAGGCTTTGCCACTGCAGTCTTGCAGGGCATTTTGGCTCCTCCTAGTTCCACCTAGTGCCTACCACCCCTAACTTAGTTTGGGATTCTACCCATCTGTTATGACTGCAGCTGTATGCACGATGAACATAGTACAGTTTTGTACCTACCATAAATGTAGATGTTCGAGTGCTAATACAGCTGCAGTCCAGGTTTCCCTCCCTCCTTCCCCTCTTGGGACAGGCCTATTGGCTAACATATCCTCATGCAACCTGATTGGGGTATTCATTCATGATGTATTTGCTTGCACTACTGTATTTTGATTATATGCCATTGCTTTATTACACAAATTTATGTATTGCCTTCCTTCTGGGGACACCTGACACCTGGGGCAAGAAAAACTGAAGAAAATGGCGTCGGCTGGTTCTTTTATACCCCTGTCGCACTGACGTCAGGGAAGAAGGGAGGACGACGACCGACGCCGGACCTAGACTTTGGAATTCGGCCGGCCGACCGTGGACCCGCCTGACGGCAGGAGAACCCATCTGTTATGACTGCAGCTGTATTAGCACTCGAACATCTACATTTATGGTAGGTACAAAACTGTACTGTTTTCCTGCCGTCAGGCGGGTCCTCGGTCGGCCGAATTCCAAAGTCTAGGTCCGGCGTCGGTTGTCGTCGCTTCCTCCCTGACGTCAGTGCGACAGGGGTATAAAAGATCCAGACGACGCCATTTTCTTCAGTCTTTCTTGCCGCGGTGCCCGAAGCAGAAGCAGTTCGCAAGTGCCGGTCGGCCAGCTCCTGAGATTACGAATATTTTTCAACCGAAGTCTTCTTGAAAGCTAAGTACCCGTTGAAACTTTTCTTGCCTCAGACCGATGTCAGACAAAGTTAATAATTGCATTTCATGTGGGAAGCAAATACCGCATAAGGATTTTCATTCCCTCTGCATTCCTTGCCTAGGCCCAGACCACGACGTCTCGGCCTGTCGTTTTTATGCTACATTCAACAGACGTACTATTAAGCGTCGGGTGGAGTTCGCCCAACACTATTTTGGCAAAAAATTTAATTATATTATGTCGTCGGATACTCAGACTCCAGTTTTGACTAAAAGACGCAAAGATAAGGACCGACATACGAGGTCCGCGACTTCTACCGACACCATGCCAAAGCCGACTACAGGTGGTCCGGTTCTCAGTGAGGCGCCTATGCAGCCCCTGACTACAGACGACGCTTCATTGACGGTGTCTTCTGTGCCCGAGGTCGCAGGCACTTCGCCCAACACCCCGACTACAGATACCGAAGCCACTCTTGGCGGTGAAACTCAGAGTTTAGACAGACCTGCCACCTCTCAAGGTGTCTACAGGCCTTCCTCTTCTTTTTCCATCAAGGCTTTCACTAAGTCTAAATCAGCCACGCATACTAAAAGACAAGCTCCACAGAGCCCTTCTCAAGGCCCCATGCCTAAAAAGCAGATGCTCAAAATGGCTGAGGATTTGATTACTCTTATTAGGGGTTCTCAAACCCCCCCCGGACAAAAGACCCAGAGTGGAGGAAGTATCCCCCTCCTCGGACCAGGCCTCCGTTATTTCAGAACATTCTGAAGACCAGGAACATTCTTACTCCCCTTTTGAAGATTCTGATGCAGAGGAGTCCATTCCCTCTGTCTCCCCCCCTGAGGATTACTCTTTTGGGGAAACCTTACATACCTTGAGGGAACACTTCCACTGGGAAGGCCAAGAGTACTCAGACTCCAAGAAAAGGCTTAGGGATTTCCTCTTGCTCCCTCCGCACAGGCCTCTGGCTATACCTCCTGTCTTAGACATTCAAGATGTTGTGTATTCGGAGGCCTTCCTTAACCCAGATTCTTTACCTCCAGCTCCAGTCAAGCCTGACAGGTATTACCGGGTTCCTGACTCACACCAATTCCTATACAAAAGCCATGCGGCTGACCCAGAAACTATATCACAGGGTCCCAAGGGAATTAAGGCCTCCACTGCTAAAAATCCATTCCCTTCAGAGAGAGATTCCAGAGCTTTAGAAAGGTGGGGGGGAAAAGTATACACCTCGGCCACCTTAACCATGAGGGCATTAAACTGTCAGTTCCATATGTTGAAGTACCAACAATTTCTGTTATCACAGTTGAGAAGCAAAGTGTCACAACCTGAACAACCAGACTTGAAGGAGTTGCAGGATTTGATACATAGTGCAGAACAAGTGGGTAAACATACCTTGCAATGTGGGTTTGATGCTTTAGAGGCCTCATGTAGAGCTGCTGTTACAGGATCAGTCATACGTAGACATGCCTGGCTCAAAGAGCAAACCTTGCCAGGTCATGTCAAAGCTAAATTACTAGATGCCCCTCTGCAAAAAGATGTATTGTTTGGTGTTAAAGCTGAGGAGGTATTAAAGAAAATGGAGGAAAAGGCAAAATCAATGCAAATAGTAAAAGATTTCCTACAGGTACAACCACCATGTTTCAGTAGAAATTGGCCTTCCAAAAATTGGTCCTTTCCAGCCACGGACAGACCCCAAAGAGGTAGATACAGGCGCCCGAGGGCAGAGGGCAATCTCAATTATCGTTTAGAGGCAGACAATGGCAAGCACCCACACAAAGAGGTGGTGAGGATAGTTCACAGCCATTCAGAAAGCAGAACCAATGACTTTCCCCTTTGCATGCCAAGCAAGGCTCAAATGGCAGCACCTTTAGGCAGAAAACTGACATTATTTTCGAAAAATTGGCATATTGTCACAAAAGACAAATGGATCCTGGACATTATAGACAGAGGCTACAGATTCCACTTTCACACCCTTCCAAAAATGCGAGGCATGCCAAACCTGCCACACAATCAAAGGGCAGAGGCACAAAAACAAATTTCAGATCTCATGGACATGAAAGCTATTCAAGAGGTACCTGTACAAGAACAGGGTCAAGGTTTTTATTCCAGACTATTCCTGGTACCAAGGAAGGGAAAAGATTGGAGACCTATTTTGGACCTATCCATCCATTCAGCAAGCCTCAAGCAAATCAAGTCATCACAACAGATGCCTCGGACTACGCCTGGGGGACGCACATGACAGATCGGTGCATTCAGGGCAAATGGTCCCAAAAAGAAAAAGCACCTACACATCAATCAAAAGGAAATGCTAGCAGTAATAAATGCTATTATAGCTTTCAAAGACCTACTGCATCCAGGCCAGCTATTGATAAGGACGGACAACACCACAGTAATGTGGTACATAAACAAACAGGGAGGTACCCATTCATACCCCCTGTGCAGGCAAGCCATGTCTCTTTGGAACATGGCTCTGGAATTACAAATCGAGCTTCAAGCACAGTACCTGCCAGGCAAGGAAAACACACTGGCAGACAACCTAAGCAGAAATATGACAGATCCACACGAATGGAAGTTGCATCCTCAAGTTTTCACAAAGATAATTCAAGCATGGGGAAGGCCAGACATAGATGTCTTTGCCTCCCACAGAAATCACCAGTTGGCAAAATTCTGCTCAAGGACCTTTCATCCACAGGCCTGGAAAGTGGACGCACTCTCTTTCAGTTGGACAACAATGACAGTGTATGGCTTTCCACCTCTCCCTCTGCTCCCCAAAGTTCTATTAAAAACCAGAGCAGACAGACCAAAGATGATTCTCATTGCTCCAGACTGGCCAAGACAGCACTGGTACCCACTCCTGAAAAGCCTGACGCATTTCCCACCATGGATCCTGCCTCTAATGCCTCTTCTACTGACTCAGCACAACTTCAAAACTCTTCACAGTTGGCTGAAAACACTCAATCTAGCCGCATGGAAGATTCCTTAAATTCACAACAGGCCCTACTCTCCAAGGAGGTGCAGGATGTCATTTTGGAGGCCAGAAGGCCTTCTACTAGAAAAGCCTACTCTGCAAAATGGAAACGGTTTTGTGCCTGGAATGAGAAAAAGGGTCAGAATCCTGGAATACTGAATTTACCTCAAATATTACAGTACCTAGCTGAGATGCTAAGCAGTGGACTTTCATTCTCCTCCATCAAAATCCATGCCTCAGCCATTTCTGCAGAATACAACACTGATCCTCCTTTTTTTTTTTTTTTTTTTTTAGGAGAGTGTACTGGCTTTGATTGAATGCTCTGTAATAAAAAGGAAAGTGTACTGTTTGGTCTTCTAGAACATGACTTTGAAGAGGTAGTGTTTGTCTTAGTAAGTGGAAAAACAGGCCACATAATTCACACACTTCCTGCTGGGCTTGTTTGGTTCATACTTCTCAATAACTATAGTTAGTCTAGGTGGAGTAGGGCAGAAAACTATCCCTAGGCAAGAGGTGTCCTGGATAAGGCATCAGAAATCCTTGTGTGTGTGTTGGGGGTGGTGACAGTCAAAAACTTTGTTCTGGTGTGAGACTTTTGCCTGTTTACCTGCGGAATGTTTACATTATCTTTTAATCTGCCACATTTACTGTACAGTTCTTGTGATGTCTGTCATGAAACGTTTTCACATCTGAGTATTTCTGTCGGTCAGACAGTAATGTCTGAGTTAGATTGAGCAGTTTCCTGTTTATATAACTTGTAAAGTACACATTGTTGTATTTTTTCATAATTGCTTCATTAATCTTTAGTTGGAGAGTTCTGGGATACTGGGAAAAAGAATGAAGGGAAAAAAATAGAACCATTGTTAAGCTTTATACTGTTTATGAAAGCGCATTCAATTTATATAAGCATAAACTCAAAGGAGACATTGACTGTTAATTTTACACAAGTTAAAAATTGTGCTGTCTTCAGATGCAGCATTTGAGAAGTGAAATAACTGATGATCTTCGTGTTTCACTGTTGCAGTCGTCACATTTGGGTTATCCCTACCAAGGTAGCCCTTGGCCGGCCTGAATACCAGAGACTTAGTATTTCTGCATCAGTTGCTTTCGCTTGAGGACTGACGTTAGGTCATCAGTGGTATAGAGGAAGGCAGCTGACACCATTACGTCAGTCTTTCTTGCTGTGGAACCAGAAGCAGTTCGCATGAGTGCCGCTCGGCCGCTACCTGAGTTTCGTTTCCGAATTAAAGTTGAAGTCTTCAAAAGCTAAGTACCCCGTTGGGGAACCTTTTTTCTTGCACTAACCGATGTCAGAAAAAGTTAATTGTCTCGCCTGTGGAAAGCAAGTACCACACCGGGACTTCAACTCTTACTGTGTCACTTGTCTAGGCCCCAGACCATGACGTCCCTCGTTGTCGCTTCTGTGCTTTGTTTAACGCCGGAACTATTCATCATCGGGCCCTTAATGTAGCCAGATATTCCTGTTTACAGTCTCCGAATTCCGTTATGGCTTCGGTAAGCCATCCGACAGCAGATCGTCTGAAAAAATGTGAAGATAGAGATGGACCGCACAGGACCAAACCTTCTGACGACGCTTCCGTTAAGATAGTCGTCAGTCCTCCGGAACTCAGTAAGGTGCTTTCGCAGCCACTGATGCCCGCTTCAGTTAATTCACAAGCCGATACAGAGACCCTTTCAGAGTCCAGTATGCCGCAGAACTCTTCTTCTAAGGATCCTGCAGTCGTCTCTACCTTGGATGGGCCCGGAGCCACTGTACAGGCACCAGCTTCTGAGGAAGTCCTTTACAACACCGAATCCTGACACAAACTGACACCTTCTTTCACGGCTACCGTTCTTTCGAAAACAACAGAGGTCCTTAGGCCCAGGGGTCAAACCACTCCTAAGAAACTGACTGCCCATTCTCAGGCGCCTGCTCCCTTGCCTCAGTCTCAAATGCTTAAAGTGACAGAAGACCTTATCATGCTGATTATGGGAAGCCAAGCCACTCTCTCAAAAAGGAAAAGAGATCGGTCTCCAGTAGTATTGCCTGAACAAGAGTCAGATGAATCCTATGCATCTGACTGTGAAGACATGCAACCCCTCTCCACATATGAGGATTCTGATGCAGAGGAATCCTTTCCTTCAGCCTCTCCCCCAGAGGATTTTTCCTTTGGGGAAACCCTACATACTTTAAGGGGGTGTTTCAATTGGGAGAGTCAAGACTACCCAAAGTCTAAAAAGAGACTCAGAGTTCCTGGACCTTCCACAAAACAGGCCCTTAGCCACCCCCCCCCATCCTAGATGTGGTGGATGATGTCTTCCTTGAATCCAGCTCGACTCCAGACGCACACCCTCCCTCCTGATCTCAGAAAACCAGACAGGTAGTACAGTGTCCCTGACTCTCTCAAATATCTTTGAAAAAATCCAACAGCTGACCCCGAGGTCATTACCCAAAGGCCAAAAGGGATTAAAGCAACCTCAGCTAAGAATCCCACCCCCGCAGACAGAGATTCCCGAGCACTGGACAGATGGGGTAAAAAAGTATACACCTCAGCTACTCTTGCTATCAGGGCACCAAATTGTCAGTTCCATATGCTTAAATATCAGCAACATACCTTGGAAATCCTTAAACAAAAAAATTCCTCCTTTCCTGCATTGGCAGAATCTAAAGATTTACAGAAGTTAATGCATTCTGAAGGTCAAGTAACTAAACGCAGTTTGCACTGTGGTTTTGACGCCTTAGAAGCTTCTTGCAGGGCAGTAGTTACTGGATCTGTCATTAGAAGACATACATGACTTAAGGAACAACCCCTGTCAGACCATGTCAAATCAAAATTTGTTGGATGCACCCTTGCACAAAGATAGCTTATTTGGTACTAAAGCAGAAGAGTTCTTAAAGATGAAAGAAAAAGCAAAATCTATGCAGACTTTTAAAGATTTCTTACAGGTACAGCCATCTAGGTTCAGTAGGCATTTTCCCCTCCAAACACTGGTCCTTTGCTGCTCCTAGTAAACAGAGCCAGCCTAGGCTCCTTGGAAACGGACCTCCCAGACAGCAGTCCCAGGGGTTGCAGAGATCTAAGCAGTGGACTGCCTCCACTTCAAAACCAGGGAGTTCTAACCCCATCCCCTTATGGTAAGAACTCACAGTGATGCACCCCCTCCTGACCTCCCCTCTGCCCACCTTCACATACCCCTAGGAGGAAAACTGCCCTTTCACTCAAGCACCTGGGCCACCATTACCAAGGACCAATGGGTTCTGAACATTGTGCCTCAGGGGTACAAATTCTCCTTCCACACACTTCCAACCCCAAAAGGGTTCCCAAATTTAGCACAAAATCATTGGGCAGAGGCTCAAAAGTAAATCCATTCTCTCCTCTCCATGGGGGGGCAGTAGAGCACGTTCCTACAGAGCAGATACACCAAGGCTTTTACTCGAGACTTTTTCTGGTGCCCAGAAAAGAGGGCACCTGGCACCCCATCCTCGGTCTGTCCATTCTAAACACCTTCCTGGTGATCCCAAAATTCAAAATGCTCACCCTCCAGCAGTTTCTACCCATGCTCTCCAAGGACGCTTTGCTAGCCACCCCAGACCTGAAAGAGGCCTACTTCGACTTTCCCATCAGGGAGTCCTGCAGAAAACATCTCCGCTTCAGGGCAGGATCTCAACACTTTCAGTTTTCTGTGCTTTGCTTTGGCTTATCTACTGCTCCCAGAGTTTTCACAAAATACCTGGCTTCGGCCATTGCCTTTTGCAGACAAAGAAATATTCAAATTTACCCATACTTAAATGACTGCCTTAGGCAGACAGCCAGGAAAAGCTGCTCAAAGACCCAATCTTTTTAAAGGACCCACTAACCTCCCTAGGTTACACAATCAAGGAAAATAAATCCAAACAGGTACCCACCAAAAGGATAATCTTCCTGGGAGCAAGTCTGGACACAGCATCCCAGATGGCATGCCTCATACCAGAGAAACAAAGTTTTCCTATAAGCTTACTTCTCTCAACTGACCACCAGGCCCCAGCTTTCTGCAAGGAAAATCCTGCAAGCCCTGGGGTTCATGGCATCCTGCATACTCCTCATTCCGTATGCCAGACTGCATATGAGCAAACTTCAGTGGTACCTCAAGATCTGCAAACTCTTCTACCTATTATTCCTTGCCTGAGGAAGGAATTTCTTTGGTGGGCAACAGCCTGCTCCCATAACAAGGGACTGCCCTTCTCCCCGCACCCCACCGCCCAGACCCTCACCACAGATCCATCAGACTGCGCTTGGGGTGCACACCTGGACGGCAGGTGCATACAGGGCCAGTGGAGCCCCCAGCAACTCCCCCTGCTCATCAGTCAAAAAGATAATGGTTGTGCAGCAGGCCTTGATAGCTTTCAAACCCCTTCTCTCTCCAGGGGATGTTCGTGTTACACTGCTGCAGTCATTACACTTGGGTTATCCTGTCTTCAGGCGGTCCCTCAGTCGGCCAGAGTTCCAAAGTCTTGGTCTGGCGTCGGTTGCTGTCACTTCTTCCCTGACGTCAGTGCGCCAGGGGTATATAAGATGCAGCCAACGCCATTTTCTTCAGTCTTTCTTGCCGCGCGGTGCCCGAAGCAAAAGCAGCTCGCAAGTGCCGGTCGGCCAACTCCTGAGATTTTCATTCCGAATCCAGAACCAAAGTCTTCTACAAAGCTAAGTACCCCGTTGGGGAAACTTTTTCTTGCCTCAGACCGATGTCAGTAAAAGTTAATAATTGTATGTCTTGTAGGAAGCAAATACCTCATAAGGATTTCCATACTTACTGTATCCCATGCCTAGGTCCAGACCACGACGTCACAGGTTGTCGATTTTGTGCTAGGTTTAACAAGCGTACTATTAAACGTTGGTTTGATTTTGCCTGACATTATTTTGGCAGAAAATTCAATTGCACCATGCTGTCGGAACTACCGATGACCGGGATACACAAAAAGCGCAAAGACAAGGACAGGCACCCGAGGCCCGAAACTTACTATGAAGCCTCTTCTAGGCCAGTTGCCGGTTCTCAGGTTTTCAGCGAGGCGCCTTCGCAGCCCCTGGCGACCGCTTCTTTGGAACCACAGGCCGCCTCTGACTCCCACGTGGAGATGGCTGGGCCTTCGGATACACCACATTTACAGCCTACCGAGACTAACCCTTCAGAGGGATCCGGATCAGCTGAACAACCCTCAGCTTCAGAGGGTGTTTTCAGACCTACTCAGCTAAACATTAAATCTTCTGCTAAGTCTAAAACCCCTTTAAAAACAAAGAAACAACATTCACCAGCACAGGCCTCTATGCCTAAGAAACAGATGCTCAAACAAAATGGCCGAAGACTTAATTACTCTGATCAGGGGGTCCCACCCTCCTCCTGATAAAAGGTCTAGACAGGATGCAGACTATGACTCATCCGACCAGGTATCCATCTCTTCAGATTCATCCTCAGACCAAGGATGCTCTTTACCCCCTTATGAGAATTCTGATGCTGAGGAATCAATTCCTTCAGCCTCTCCACCAGAGGACTACTCCTTTGGGGAAACCTTACATACCATGAGGGAGCATTTCCATTGGGAGGGCCAGGATTATTCAGAATCCAAGAAAAGGCTCAGGGATTTTCTTTTATTACCTCAACACAGACCCCTTGCTATCCCGCCACTGTTAGATATTGTGGATGATGTGTATTCTGAATCCAGTTTAAATCCTGATTCTTTACCTCCTGCACCAGTTAAGCCAGACAGATACTACAGAATCCCTGACTCTCACATATTTCTTTATAAAAGCCCAGTTGCTGACCCTGAAACTATTTCACAGGGTCCCAAAGGGGTAAAGGCCTCTACAGCACAGAATCCAGTTCCCTCTGACAGAGATTCCTGAGCATTAGACAGATGGGGGAAGAAAGTATATACATCTGCAACTTTAGCAATGAGGGCCTTAAATTGCCAGTTTCACATGCTTAAATATCAGCAATATTTGATGTCTCAGTTGAAACAAAAAATGATTCCAAATTCAGATCTTCCTAACTATACGGAAATGCAGGATTTATTGCATGCAGCTGAACAAGTGGGAAAACATACTTTGCAATGTGGTTTTGATTCATTAGAGGACTCCTGTAGAGCAGCAGTTACAGGGTCTGTCATTCGAAGACATGCTTGGTTAAAAGAGCAGACTTTACCAGGTCATGTTAAAGCAAAATTATCGGATGCACCTTTGCAGCAGGATGTTTTATTTGGAGTTAAGGCAGAAGAGGTATTAAAGAAAATGGAGGATAAGGCAAAATCTATGCAAACTGTGAAGGATTTCTTACAGGTTCAGCCTCCTCGATTTAGCAGAAAATGGGCAACATAAAATTGGTCCCTTCCAGTTACGGACAGACCTCAAAGGGGCAGATACAGATGCCAAAGAGGCAGAGGTCAGCCACAAGGTTCTTACAGGCCTCAACAATGGGGTGCTTCAACCCACAAAGAAGGGGAAGACAGGCCTCAACCATATAAAAAAGTCTCAATGACTTCCCACTTCAGCTGCCAAGCACTTCTCTCTTGGCAGCCCCCTTGGGGGGAAAACTAGTGCTTTTCTTTCACAATTGGCATATGATCACCAAAGACAAATGGGTTCTCAATATTATATCTCAAGGTTACAGGTTCCACTTTCACACTCTGCCAAGGTTAAAAGGAATGCCAAATCTGCCACCAAATCAATGGGCAGAGGCTCAAAGACAAATTACAGCACTCATGGACATGAGAGCTATTCAGAAGGTACCAACACAGGAGCAAGGACAAGGATTTTACTCAAGACTCTTTCTGGTTCCCAGAAAGGACAAAGCCTGGAGGCCCATTCTGGATCTTTCTTCTCTAAATACTCACCTGGATGTTCCAAAATTAAAAATGTTGACACTACAGCAGCTTCTTCCCATACTGGGCAAGAAAGCTTGGCTTGTAACTTTGGACCTCAAGGAGGCATACCTGCATGTCCCTATCAGACAAAATTGCTGAAGATAGAGAGCAAAGACATTCTTCTAAAGCATCTGGTGTTTGTACAAAGATTGCTAATTTGCCTAGGGTACACAGTAAACGAAAAGAAGTATAAACTAGTGCCCTCACAAGAGATAATATTCCTGGGTGCCAGCTTAAATACAACGGCCCAGATGGCTTATCTCACACCAGACAAACAAGGACAACTGACTCAATATTTCCAGTTGATGGAAACAAAAGCCCAACTCCCTGCAAGAAAAATTCTACAGGCCTTGGGGTACATGGCATCTTGCATACTTCTAATCCAATATGTCAGACTGCATATGAGGAAACTACAATGGTACCTAAAGAGTGTCTGGTCTCAACACTGTCACAGTTTGGAAACAGTAATACCACTTATTTCTTGCCTTCAACAGGAGTTTTGATGGTGGGCTCAAACCTGTCATCTCAACAAGGGATAGCCTTTCACTCAACCCACAGCCAGGCAAACACTGACAACAGATGCTTCGGATTACGCCTGGGGAGCGCACATGGCAGGAAAATGTATTCAGGGCAAGTGGCCCGCAGAACAAAGGCATCTTCACATCAATCAAAAAGAGATGCTAGCTGTACAAAATGCCCTTGTAGCTTTCAAGGACCTTCTTCATCCTGGACAACTACTATTAAAGACAGACAACACCACAGTTATGTGGTACATAAACAAGCAAGGGGGCACTCATTCATATCCCCTCTGCAGACAAGCCATGACCTTGTGGAACACAGCTCTATAACCTATCAAGTTCATCTGCAAGCACAATTCCTGCCAGGAGAGAAAAACGCTCTGGCAGACGACTTAAGCAGGAACATCATGGATCAGCACGAGTGGAAATTACATCCACAAATATTCAGAATGATAACCCAAAAATGGTGGAGCCCGGACATAGATCTGTTTGCATCCCCAGTGAATTGCCAGCTACAGAAATTCTGCACAAGGACTTAACCACCCACAAGCATGGAAAGTGGATGCCCTCTCATTCAGCTGGAAAAACCTACAAGTATATGCTTTCCCACCACTACCTCTCCTTTCAAAGGTACTCCTAAAAACCAGACAAGAAAACCCAATCTTAAAGAACTTAGCACAAGGTCCACCATGGATTTTGCCTCAAATCCCACATCTTCTGACTCAGCAAAACAATCAGATACTTCACAGCCAGCTCAAGACTTTAAACCTGGCTGCATGGCAGATTCCTTAGTCAAGCAAGCAATGCCTCTCTCCAAAGCTGTTATGGATGTCATTCTGGAGGCCAGAAGGCCTAGCACCAGGAATGCCTATTCGGATAAATGGAAGAGATTCTGTGCCTTGGAACCAGGCTCACAGCCTTGACCCTCTTGTCCCAAATATTCCTCAGATACTACAATACTGAAATGCAGGACAAAGGCCTCTCCTTTTCATCCATTAAGATCCACGCCTCTGCCATCTCTGGTTATTACAACACAGATCCACCAATTTTTTTCTAATCCTTTGCCAAAACTGTACCTCAGAGGGGCTAAAAACATAACACCGCCCCGTAGAGCACCAACTCCAACTTGGGACCTCAACTTCGTCTTGGAAAAATTAACTTTACCTCCTTTTGAGCCAGCTAACTCCGCAGACTTAAAATATGTCTCTTGGAAAACTGCTCTGCTCCTGGCAATAACCTCAGCATGAAGAGTTTCAGAATTACAGGCACTAATGGCAGTGGAACCTTTCATCATTTTCCACCAAGACATGGTGTCTTTAAGAACAAACCCTACTTTTATGCCAAAGGTGGTATTAAGTGTGGCTCTAAACCAAACCATTCACTTGCCAACTTTTTATCCAAATCCACAGAATAAAGGGGGGAGACTTCTGCATTCCTTGGACATACACAGGCAGTTGCGCTTCTACTTGGACAAATCGAAAGCTTTCAGAAAAACTGAGCAATTGTTTGTAGCATATGCTGCAGGAGCACAGGGAAAATCAATTTCAAAACACCATTTCAAAATGGATAGGGCACTGTATACGTTTCTGCTATACACACCATGAGAAAACAGTACCTAACAGCATTAGGTCTCATTCCACCAGGGCAACAGCCACTTCAACTGCCTACCTCAGAGGAGTACCTACCAAGGACATTTTGGAAGCAGCAACTTGGAGTTCTGTACATACCTTCACCAAGCATTACCATCTGCCTCTTTACTCTAAATCCAGAGCTGGCTTTGCCACTGCAGTGCTGCAGGGCCTTATAGCCACCCCTAATGCCTTATAGAACCAGCCACCCAACCTCAGCTTTGGGATTCTACACAAGTGTAAAGACTGCAGCAGTGTAACACGATGAACATAGTACAGTTTTGTACCTACCATAAATGTAGATGTTCGAGTGTATACACTGCTGCAGTCCAGGTTACCCTCCCTCCTTCCCCTCTTCCTTGCTGGTACTTACATAGGCCTTCTACCCTTTACTACCTATGGGAAGTATTTGCTGGTATCTGAAAGTTTTTGATTGCTTTTCTTATGTATGTTTTATTAGCAATTTACATTGCCTACCTCTTTGGGGGCACCTGACATCTGGGGCAAGAAAAACTGAAGAAAATAGCGTCGGCTGCATCTTGTTATACTCCTGGCGCACTGAAGTCAGGGAAGAAGCAACAGCAACTGACGCCGGACCAAGACTTTGGAACTCTGGCCGACTGAGGGACCGCCTGACGGCAGGATAACCCAAGTGTAATGACTGCAGCAGTGTATACACTCGAACATCTACATTTATGGTAGGTACAAAACTGTACTTTCTCCTGATCCAGACAGACACCACCACTGTGATGTGGTACATCAACAAGAAGGGAGGGACTCACTCCTACCCGCTGTGCAGGCTGGCCATAACCCTTTGGTTCACAGCCTCTTCCATGCAGTTACACCTGTTAACATAATACCTGCCAGGCTCTCTCAACTCCCTGGCAGACCAATTAAGCAGAAAGCTTTTGGACCCCCACGAGTGGCCGCTCAACAGAAACACGTTCTTCCTAATAACTCAGAAGTGGGGGATGCCAGAGGTCGGCCTTTTTGCCTCCCACACCAACCATCAGCTCAGCAAATCCTGCACCAGTGAGCATCACTGCATGGCATGGAAAGTGGATGCCCTGTCCTTCCCCTTGGTAAACCTCTCGGTCTATGCCTTTCCTCCCCTACCTCTCATTCCCAGGGTACTGCTCAAAATAAGGGAGGAAAAATCAAGGACCATTCTTATAGCTCCAGACTGGCCCAGACGGCACTGGGTACCCTTTGCTGCGCAGCCTGTCCCCTCTGCCTCCATGGAATCTTCCTCAGATTCCAAACCTCCTAACTCAGAGGGAAGGGGAATTCATGGACCCACAATTGCAGACACTCAATTTGGCAGCTTGGCTTATACCCTGACCAATCTGCCATCCTCAGTAAAAAGGTTATGGATGTTATCCGAAAGGCCAGAAGCCCTAGCACCAGAAAGTCTTATGCAGACAAATGGGAAAGGTTCTGCACCTGGATCCAGGTTAGTGGGCCAATACGGAACAGTCCTCCATCCCTCTCATCCTGGATTATTTAGCTGAACTATTACACAATTGACTCCGTTTCTCCTGTATAAAAATTCATGCCTCTTTCTGCTCATTTTCTCACTGAGCAGCTGCTTTTTTCACCCCCTCTTATTAAACAGTTCCTCAGAGGGGCTAGCAACTTGAGGCCCCCCAGAAGGACACCAACACCAGCTTGGGACCTTAACTTTGTCTTGGAAAAGCTCACCCTGCCTCCTTTTGAACCAGCTTCTTCTGCAGAGCTAAAATTTCTCTCCTGGAAGACAGCCTTCCTCCTGGCCATCACTTCAGCCAGAAGAGTCTCTGAGCTGCAAGCATTCATGGCTGTGGAATCCTTCATCATCTTCCATGCAGACAGGGTATCCCACAGAACTAATCCATCCTTTATGCCCAAGGTGGTGTCCAGCGTGGCTCTCAACCAATCCATCCATTTCCCCATTTTCTTTCCTGACCCTCAAAACAAGGGTGAAAGGATTCTGCACTCTCTAGATGTGCACAGACAGCTCAGATACTATCTGAACAGGACTAAACCCTTCAGAAAGTCTGATCAACTGCTGGTTAGCTTTGCTTTAGGTGCAGAAGGCAAAGCCATCTCCAAGCAAACCATTTCCAAGTGGATAGTGCACTGCATCCATTTCTGCTACAAACAGCATGGCAACCCCCCCCCCCCCCAAGGGGGACAGGACACACTCCTGCAGAGCAGCCTCCACCTATGCAGCTTTCCTCAGAGGAGTCCCCACCAGGGACATCCTGGAGGCTGCCACCTGGACATCTGTTCACACTTTTAAAAAGCATAACCACCTGCTTCTCTTTTCCAAATCCAGGGCAGGATTTGCCTCTACAGTCTTGCAGGGCATACTAGCCAGCCCCTAACTTCCTTGACTGCCTCCACCCATTTCCTCAGCTTTGGGAATCTACCCAAATGTGCTGACTGCAGCAGTGAAACGCGAAGAACATAGTACTGCTGTGTACACTTACCATAAATGTAGATGTTAGTGTCTTCACTGCTGCAGTCCTGGTTTCCCTCCCTCCATCCCCCTTTTTCTCTTTTTGTTACCATTCTTCCTTGTTGTTCTCATTGCCTTACAAGGGACATATTGGTATTTATTTTCCACTGGTGGAGTTCTGCTACCGTAGCCTGGCCTCCTATTTTGGGGGTTCCTGACAGGTTAGGGCAAGAAAAACTTTATACCACTGACTACCTGACGTCAGTCCTCAAGTGACAGTAACTGACACAGAAATATTAAGTCACTGGTATTCAGGCCGGCTGAGGCCTTCCCTGGCAGGGATAACCCTGCAACAGAAGACAGTTGAACATCTACATTTATGGTAAGTGTACACAACTGTAGTTTATGCAGGATAAAGGGCCTCAGAAATGATATGAACTAGTCTGATTTAAGTAGCTTGGTTGACCGCCTTCTCTAGCACATTACCAGACATGGGGGACTAATTCTGTTTTCTTAATTGCCTATACAGTTAAATTTAGTCCAGGACTAATTACAGAAGTAGAAAGGAAGCAGTAAACCTCTGGACAGTTTGCATTGATGAGAGAAAAATAGAATCACGGAAAAAAACATGGCATCACTGCTGAAGGAGGATTGTAAACAAGTAGGGGGGATATAAAGGAGTAACCATATACAGGAGACTGAAGTGTGAGCAGAGCATCAACTGTGTAATGAATAAAGCTGTACCAAACACTGTCGTCATGGTTACAGTCCTCACAGGCAGTACTACCTACATCACCAAGCTTAACTAACCTCCAAAAGGCACAACTAAACAAGCTTTTGAAGTGATAGAATAAAACTGCTAAATTTGCTGCCAACCTTCCCAGTGTAGCGTATCGCTATACAGGCTTCATTGGCTAGAATTCCAGCCCACTCTCCGTGTCTTACCACTCAATTAAGTACATGCGTAACATGCCAAATAAACCAAATGCATTTCCAGCACTTGGCAAACTCTTCAGCAGATGTTAATCCATCCTGATAACTTATCAAAAACCTTAAATCAGTTACTTATTACCAAATCTAATGGTCTTCATGGCAGTTCCCTGTATTCAGTGCATATTAACAAAACATGTTTATGTTTTATGTATTTTTATTTGTTAATTGAGATAGAACACTTTTCACAAAAGACTATCTTCAGGGTCAGCCCAGGATAGTACAACAGATGAAAAGTAATGAAGATGATATTTTTCAAATGAAAGCCTGGTTAGTGATCTGAAGTCAGCAAGCAGTGCTGTAAAATACCACTATTAGCAAAAGAACTAATGCAAGTTAAACGAAGTATCAGCATTAGAACTCTAAGACAAGTTACTGCGGATACTACATTGTGATCCCATTGTTTGATTTAATTTGTACAGGAAAGAGAAAAAGTGTGGAAGAACAAAAGAACGTTGGTATGGGGAAAGCTGTATTGGTAGGAAAACTGTAGCAAGAAGCAATGAGAGGGCTGTGAGGAGTGGATTTAGATCCTGCTGTATATTGTACTTTGCACTTACAGGATGCTTCACAACTAAAATATTAAACGTTTGCAATGACAGGTTTATTTGGAAGAGAGTAATGCGATCTGTTCTCCTGCTCTAAGACTAGAAATTAACCAAAAGCATTTATTAAAAACTACCTAATGAAAATATGGAGCTGTTCCAGTTTTAAAGACAAAACTAATCTGTAAGAAGTGTTACCTTAATACTGCCCTTTACTTGGGACTACACTTGTAGATGGTAACATTTGCAGTATATTCTACTGCCACTCCTGAAACAACCCCAGCTCAATGTATCATACTAACATACTTTTCTATACACTCCCTTCTTTGTCATTCTGTTTTTCCTACTCTCATCTTACTTGCACTGCCTCTCCACTCTTGCTGTCCCACGTTTTCTTCCTCCCTTTCTCCTATCTGTTATATCTGCAACATGCTAATTGCTTTTCAGTGTTATTGTATAATAATCTTTTCACATGTAGCCTCATGAACTGTATACTCGCCTTTGTATTTCTGAAGATTTTCTTACTGGGACACTCTTGAAAATAGGTTATTTCAGCTCATTCAAGACTGTCACAGTAAACAAATGAAAATGTTGTTGTTTGTCTGTTGGCTTTTAGGGTCACCACAGTGGAACTCCAGTCCGCTAATGATTGGCAGTTGTTTTTTATGGTGTCGAGTTGCCAGCCCGATGACCAACCTTCAACGAAGGCACGCCCATTCAACGCATGTCTTTCGAATGCCCACTCGACCGCAGGGAGGACATGCAGACTCCACACAGAAGGCACTCCTAACCCAAGCCGAGAATCGGAACGGGAGAACCTCTTGCTGTGAGACAACAACGCTACTGCACCACCGTGGAAGTACACAATAAACAAATGAAAATAATTAAAAAAAAAAATAGTGGCAAGTCTGCATTGATAACCTTAACTGCTATCTCTGAAAAAGGTGAGCAGCGTCAAAACAGTCAAATATGCTGCTGTTCGTGAGGGGAAGGTCCTCCTACACGTCCCTTCCTTTCACTAGTACATGGAACTGTGCTGTCCATACTGTAATCTCTGATGTTCATCCATCTTGGACAAAAAAGGGGTAGGTCCCCTTTTGTATTTCTCACCCTGTCAGCTGCTAGTGCTTTCAGCAGCTTTGAATTTGGCCTGTTGTCATACTCCAGGGTTGGGCAGACTGTACAGAATACTGTTAGAAGAACGTGCAGATGCCTTTTTAATTACTCCACTATAGTTTCCAAGGGAATGACAAACATTAAATTATTGTGATTCTCTATCTTGCCACTGTTGATACACTGTAAAATAAGTTTTACTCAAATTGACCTGGAGTGTAAGGTTGCAGAGGCCATAGATTATGGTATAATCTGATACACTTTGGTGACCCTGTAAAGGATAAAGTTGGTTTCAGAGAATGGATTTGTAATAACCTATACGTAGTTGATAGTAATAGTGCTAGTGGTTCATTATAGTTATATATGTGCATGAGGAGTTGAGCACACTTAGTGAGTTTTTTATTCTTTAATTTCAGACCATCAAGCCATCTTCACCCAGGTGCTTACTAATTGACCCAATTTCTTTCCATGTTACCTGTCTCTTTTGCATAGCACATCTGCCCTGGTCCTGGGAGGCCTCACCCCCTTTTAGATCCTTATTTTCCAGGTTGGTGAGGCAGGAGCGGAGTAAAGGAGAGCTTCCCTTTATGGGAGACTTGGTTGGGTTTTTTGTTTATTAATCTACTTTCCCCTGGCAGCAGGCATGCCCTACCAGTACATCTGGATTTGCTGCATAAGTACAAATTGGGTGATGGCAGACGCTCATGCCCAGACCTTTGTTGTCATCATGGCTTTATCACTAAGTCACAGAGCCATCTATATATAATGTATGTATGTTTAACTTTTTAGTTTGTCTGCCAATGATATGTAACATGAGTTGTACTTCTCACAATAAGCTGATTGACAAGTGCATCTCTTCCCAGACACGAGTACCTTCAGCTGTATCTTAGCAACACTTTGTTGTTCCCTCTAACTTAAAAGCCAGACAGATGCTTGCCTGTATCCAAGTATTGGTACAGTAGGCTAGGACAATGACTCTTCTTTTTGTGAACCGATGACTGGAAGAGTGCAGTAAAGTAAAATACCCAGCTTTTTATTCAAACGGTTTTCCCATTTCCTAGCTTTGCTGAGTTATGCTGCTTAAACCTTTCAAAAGCTACAGTTAGTGAAGGGTTTATGATGCGTTAGTTTTTGTAGCAGAAGAATTTTGACTGCCTATAACTTAGAAGGATGGCCAATAGTCCCACGTGATAATTTGGAATGTAAAGATTATATAACCTTTGAAGTGTTCCAGGAGTAACCAACAAAACACCAGCTGCATTAACCTCTTTTAACAAAGTTTGCTTGATCAACAATATAATTCCTGTTACAATGCAGAAGTGCTAAGGTTCTGCAGTTATGTTATGAATATTTAATAATGTGAACATTTCTGCAGTTATTATAGCTGTAATGAATAGAACCCAGTAGACCTTAAAGTGTGGTTTTGTTACTTTGGTTAGTGACTCCTCCATTTCCCTTCCACCTCCTTCTTTGTGGATCATCCATACCTGGGGCTGGTGCAGTTGACATGTTACACAACTGGTCTGACAGGGTTTTTATTTATTTTTTTTATCTAAAAAATTGACTCGTCACATTGGATGCAATCCCAACACAATTTGGGAGAACAAAACAGATAAGTACTTAAAAGCTGAAACAATAATATGCAAGGTAGTAATATACAGACTTTGATGTAGATGTACAAAGTAATTATCAAAACTAAAAAGTTTAAGCGCTTTCAAGTTAACATGTGGATGTTAACGTATGATAATTACAAAGGAGAGAAATGGCACAGTTACTAGGAGGGTAGACAGTGCAAGCATATTTTATACTATCGGTACAATTGTTCTGAGGTGCAGTACAGGGTTATGTTTTTTTTTGAGAGACTAGTAATGTGAGAGAAAAATTTCAAATTGTACAATACTGGGATTGTGAAGAGGTAAGGGAAATGGAGAGAGGGGAATTTCCAACTTTCTTTTTGTTCTGTGTTTTCTTCTTTGGTTGACTTTGCACACGTGGACCTACATGGTTCCAGAGGCATTCTTTTCATGACTCCTGCGTCCCTTAGACTCTGCTAGGTGTCAGGCACATGTTTTGAAGTCCCTCTCCATCTGCACAGAATAGTAACATACCATCCGTAGTTTTCTGATTCTGGGGCTCCCTGCAGGGTCTTAGAATGTTGAATAATTAATAAGTGAGGGAGGCAGTTCATCTAGAGAGCTCCAGGTTACCATTAGCACACAGGTGCGGGTCCGAAGGTCACTTCTTGGAAGTAGTTGAAAGGAGGTGGAGGATGTAAGGTGTCAGCCTGATGACTGTATTCCCCTAGGTGAGTGATCCCAAAACAAGTAGAAATATTCTGGAAAAGGGGCTGGACTTAGAAAAGGTAACCTGCCACGTACTGTGATCTTCCTGACGTGTTCTAAAACTGTTGATCGAACAAGCTGTGCGTTTTTTTATTTACTTGACAAGTGCTGTGAAATTAAATTTCTGCTGAACTCCCAAATGAAGAAATTAATAACTAAAGGTGACACGAGTGGTAATTTACTTCTGGTTTTATGATATTTTGTTCAGTGAGTAGTAATAAATGTTTTTTGATGAATTCTTGGTAATAACTCTATGCTAAACAAAAACTGTAGAGTGGTTCATTTTAACAGAGATGTTCAGCCTTACTTTCATGCTACTGTTTGTCTTCGAAGCGGTGTGTTTCGGGTCAACAGGTTTATCAGTTGATAAGCATGTGTCTGTAAAAATGTCCAGAAAGTTGATATATTTCATCTAATATTTCAGTGCTGCTAGAAATGTTATTTTAAAGTTTCAGCATTAAAAATTTCACAGAGTACAGCTTATTCATTAGTGATACATTTGGATACATCTTTTTGCCTTCATGTTCTTGAACTGTGGCTGTTGTGCGTGAAAACTTTGTGTACCACTGAACTGGTTAAGCAGCCTAACTGCTTAGCACATGGCCTGGTCCACCTCAGTACTGAATGTATTTTCCTTTGTTTTGCACAAATATGTATGAAATATCCACTTGCTCGTGAACACTGTTAAACAGAACTGATACTTGAAGTTGTATCATCACCCATAATTTCATAGGGTCGTAACTGTTGTCCATGTGGCCTAATGGATAAGGTGTCTGGCTTCGGATCAGAAGATTGTAAGTTCAAGTCCTACCATGGTCGTGCAGCCAGTGACCTCATCTTTAGGGTAGCCGCGGTGGTGTAGCAGTTAGCATTGTTGCCTCACAGCAAGAGGTTCTCTGGTTCGATTTCCTGCTGGGGTGCCATCTGTGTGGAGTCTCCTTGTCCTTCCTGCAGTCACGTGGGTTTCGTCCGAGTACTCTGATTTCCTCCCACATTCCAAAGACATGCAGTAGGTGGTTGGACACACTAGTAGTTGGGTTCATTAACTGTGGACTTTGCGATGACTTTGGCCATTTTCCCATGGAGTAACGCTGTAATGTTTTGTAATAAGAGCTAACTGCTGGATTCCATCACACACACACACATTTCATAGCTTGGTGCTGAACTTTGGACACATGTTGTGATCTAACTTTTCCATTGCCTGTTGCAAAGCTTTGTGCTTCATGTGACTTGGGGAAAACTGATTGCTAACTATGTTAGTGCTTGCCTTCATTCATCTCAGGTCCTCCAAGAACTTTCTGTTTGAGAGCTTGGTTGGATTTGAGACATTAAAGGATTCTGCCTCTTTTAATTCTGATTGTGTGTATTCATACTGTTATATATATATATATATATATATATATATATATATATATATATATATATATTTAGTTTGGATACTCCAAAGACCCCCTGTGAATGTGTTGGTGATGTTCCATGCATTACAGTTATGGTGTAGTGGAGGATGAGTGAATCATTGGCCAGCAGGTCCAGCATTTTACTTCTATTTCATGTTAGTGCATATCTGCATACCTCCCATCCTGCACAGGTCTCCCTAGATTTATTGATGTCCTTGTCAAGTTCTGGATTCTTCTGCACTTCATGTTTTCTGTGGTGTGTGTAGTGAGATGTTTATCCCAGGGTCAACCATAGCAGTATGGTTCTTTACCATGTTACTTTCTGGAGGCAGACATCTGCCTGTCCTTCAAGAGCTTCACAGATGTCCCCAGTGCTGAGCTGGACTTTTTCATATTCCAGAACTTCAGACAATGCCTGTCTATGAAAGGGAAGAGCAGGTGTTTTCATTTTTTTTCCATTAAGCAATTGATTCTCTGGCTGTTCACCTTTCTTTGTGGGTGACTTAACTATTGTAGGTAGGTGTTGGTTTCTAAAGGATTATTTTTTTTCTATGGTTGATCAGATAAGGCATCTTGATGTTTGGTTGAAGGTTTTTTTCTTTGAGGAATTTTCTTTTGTTTATCTTGTGTAGGTAATCTTCCCGTAGCATAGGCCTTTCCAGGTAAAATTCTGGGAGCTATCCTGTATGAAATAGACTTTGCTTTTTGTTTGCCAGGGTGCCTGTTTTAAATTTTTTCTGCTCTTAACCATAAAGATATGTGTGTCTGTAGGAGCTAATTCAGAAGTATATTCGAAAACAATCCTGAAGTGGGTTCCTTGTTGATTTTAAGGCCCAACATAAGTAGTATATTCTGTGTTTGACCGGCCCATGTTCTCACCTTTTAGTATTCAGTACCATCGCCCGTTTCATACAGTTCTACTCTCCCTCTAGGACACTGGCATGGAGTCACAGGAACTGTTTATCTTTGACAGTCTGCCAGTCAGACTTTTCTGTGCTTTTCTTCTTTCACCTTTTTTTCCCTCTGCACCCCCCCTCCCCCTCCACAGGTGACTGTCAGGTATCCCTCCAGCTCTCCTTGTTCATCAGGTCTACTGGACTCCCCTCACCATGCTCAATTTGTTCCTCATCTGGGGCCAATGAAGACATCAAGGAAGCTGGTGTAGCATAAAACAACTGCCAATGTGTGCGCCCTGACTCTTTCTGCCCTTGCAGCAGACCTGCTAGCTTTGCAGACACTGCCTTCCGAGGTGCATGTGTAACCCCCAGACCAGGTGACTCCCTACTAATGCAGTATGGAGCTGGCCAGTCTCATACACAGCCATATTGACAGGGCCCTAAGCCCCCCTCCCCAAATGATGGATGAGTCTTTATTGACCGCTCACTCCTATTCTTCCACCTCTGGTCCTCTGACTGCCTGTATCACTAGATGAACATTGGCCATTTGAGATGCAGTAAAAGCTTTATCCCTGTGCACCATGGGGCCACTAGCTTTAACCAGTTTCTATAAATGAGTTGTGTAATACCCATTAAACCAGGTTGCAGTGTTGGTGTGTTAATGCATGCTGGTACGTCTTTTTAAGGCTTGCACTTCTGGGACCCCCCCCCCCCCCCAGGTGCTCCAAGTACATGGTATCACCATCTCTTTCCCACGTCATGGGTGAGGCTGCTTCATTCCATTCCAGCTATCTCCTCTAATGTTTAGGCATATTTAGCTTATTTATTTTGTTTTATTTATTTGCAGTTTGTATTAACCGGGAAAGTCCATTGGGCCAAAGTGAGTCCGTTTTCATTGGAGGCCCGGGGAGAAAAGCTCCCATATACAATTATTACAAAGCTAATATCAACAAAGTTAAGTATAATACAATTTTCAAAACTGCTAAAAACATAGTAATAGAGAAGACAGAATAATAACATTTGAGCAAGGTGTTGTAACAAAGCATTGAATTAAATTAAAACAAGTATTTTACAAGTACATAAGTATAATTTGGAGTGCAGGCATTTATGCATTCATAGCTTCATGAGGTGAGAGGTAGGAAGAATTAGAGCAAGAGAGTAGAACAGAGAAAGGTGAATACGTTGAGTTATGAGAAAGGAAAAAAGGGAGAGGGAGTGGAAATGAAATGAAGGGAGTCACTAGAGTGAGTTATGAGAAAGGATAAAAGGATGGGGGAGCAGAAATGATATAGAGGGAGTCAGGTGGGGTGAGAGCATGAGCAGTCCCAGTGAGAAGAGAGATGGGAATGGAGCATGGTCTTGCAGGCCGAGTGGTTTTAGGTGACTGGTTCAGTCATGGCTTTATCATTTGCTGCTGTGGAGCTGCTAATACAGTTCAGTATAAATGCAGACAGTTGCATCACTTTTTTCCTTCCAAGAATCAGTTGTAAGTTATTGCTTCATGGAGGACTTTTGCAATTGATAGTTTTCAACTTGCTGATGTTAATATTTTGGGGCTTGCATTTGTTAATTGGGTTAGTAAACTGGTCAGAAGACCCTTTTCAGTCATGAGCCGAGCAAGCAGGCAAGCACAGATAAGGCAGAAAATGTAGAACATTTACAATGATGCAGTACAGAACAAAGAACACCGACAACAGTACATGTTTATATGACATAATGCAGTTAACCTACACCATAAGTAGATCTGATGTAAGAAATTATAGTGTGACATGTTTCTTACTTTAGACAGAATAACAAGGTTTGACAGGGAAGACTGTTTACCCCATGCAGGACTGTAGTATCCATCTTGTGCTGGTTGCTCTCCAGCCGTCAGTTTGGACATGCTCTCCATGAAAAGTAGTGCAACTCCTTGCCGTGGTCAACCTTTCTTACTCCTTCAAAGTCACTGGTGACGTAACTGTGTTCTCTTTTTCTGAGCAGGTAATTAATTTTGACCTATCTACTAACTGATTAATATTCCAAGGGTTCCTGTGTTGCAAGGAAGTTATATTTGAGTTGTTGGATTTAAAAAGTTGGTATAGAACAGGTTTACTGCTGCTGATTGAAAAACCAAGGTTAACAAAAAAAAAAAAAGACATGAATGATTCATTTTATATTTTAGTGTTTAGTGGTGTGGTAAGAGACCACCTCCTGTGTTAACCTGTGTTAGTGACAGCTGGCAAAAAGTTTATGTAAGTTTATTACAAAAAGAAAAACAAAAAAAAAATGATCAAACATCTGAAAAAATCTCAGATACATAAATTTAGATTAATAGAAGTAAGTAATATATTTACTTTATCTTATTGAAACTTTTTAAACAGTAATTCCTGCAAATTCAAAATCAAAAAATGAACTGGTTTCATGAAGGGCTAATTTTAGGAAGGATCTGTCACAGAGCGCCAAGGTGAATTTAGGACTAGTAGAATCACTTGTTAAAATGTGTAGGATCAGTCAGATATAAAAAAAATTGTCAGAGGTGGGCAGTACCTGTTCAGACGTTTAAAGGTTAGGAGAGTTCTGCAAGAAGGAAATCCTGGCAGAGATGGGCACCCAGTTGGCAGTCTCATGTTTAGTGCAGTTGTGCTCATTAGGGCTAGCAAGATGAATGGACTTAGCTGATTGCAAACCAGGAAATGTGACATATAGCAATTGAAACTCACAAAATTTCGTTTTTAAATTAGCACAGATATATTTTTACATGTCTGCACAATTTCTTTTACAGATTGTATAACGTAAGAAACATGAGTACTTAGTGAAGTGTTTGCAGTCTGATAGTAGAGACTAAGGAATAGTCAGTAAAAACTCCACCTCTCAAAACATACCAATGATAGCACTGCAATTTATTTAAAAAAATAAACAAAGCAAGCAAACTGTCACACAAAAGGTGCTTCTTCCAATGTATTAAACTAGAGCAAAGCTAGTGGTATTAACCAGTGTCATGATTATAGTATGTTGAGTTCTTTAAGTTACAGTATCCGTTCACCACAATAATGATCTTGCGGTTATTGATTTAAGCACAGGGTTTATGCTGACCTGAGTATTAAGGCAAGAATTTGTCAAATTATGTATCCACTTGCGTTCACATTTTTCAGTTTCTGTAATCAGATCCCCTTTTATTCTATATAGGATGTAGTGCTTTTTGTGTAGGAATGCCTAATAGGATGTTTGTTTTTGTTCATTCATTCATGTTTATTTACCAGGGTGCTGCACTGATCAGTATTGACCAATTAAAGCCTTAGCCCAGGGGAAATGCAAAACATTTCATAAACAAGAAGGCAAAAGTCTGAGCAGTAAGAGAGAAGTCACATAGAAGAACTACAGTTACACAGCCAAACTGGAGGCTAAGCTCTCTCAACCCTAGACTGGACCAGACAGTCAAGAGGAGAAGGGAATTACTTGCATCACACCAGTCTCACATAGACCTATGAAACCAGCACCGGCAAAAAACACACATAAATACACAAAAACATACTCTGAAGCTCTAAATAAAAATCTGCAAAAGCAACAGAGACCTCCAAAGCAGACATCCAAGCAACATCCACCCCCCCCCCAACACAAACCATGAAACACATACTTCACAAAACCAGTGTGCCAGGCAGTCACAGCCCTTAAGGAAAAATAACATACCCAACACACTAGTAATAGTTGACTATAGTCTGGCACACTGACGTCCCACTCACTAGGCTGAACAAGGAGAAAGGTTACTGTTAGCTGCCTGTCAGGTGCCAGGATCCGCCACATAACCCAAGCACTCGGGTCACTCCAGAACAAGTACAAATACGACTGTCATTATCCATGTTGGTGTGAATGACCTGAGCCATACCTCCCTGGACTACATGAAAAGAGACATGGAGGAGCTCTCTGATCACGGAGCTTAGGCTGGTATGACCCTGACCCTGAGTAGCATCCTGCCCTCATCAAGAATGACACCACAGTATAAAGAAAAAATGATCAATTTCAACAATTGGCTAAGCTTCTGGTGTCATTCAAAGGGGATCTGGACCTGGTCATCACAAACATGGGTGACTGGTGTTCCACACCGGAGGCTAACCCCTTGCTGGTTAGATCTGACCGTAAACTAATCACTTTGGATATCCACATTCCGCCCCCACCCCCGGTCAAAGAAACCACCGTGAAAAACTTTTCAAAAGCAAACTTCACGTTACTTAAGACCGAGGTGGAAAGTTTCAAATCCCCCATGCTAAAGGATAACACTGCCCAAGCTGCAAAATCCTTTACTAATGCACTCTACAGGCACCTACAAGAATGCATGGATCGTGATATCCCAAGCAAAACCAAGACTCACTCCTCCAAGAAAAGGAAACCAGTCTGGTGGACCCCTGCCATAAGCAAGCTATACAATAGAAGGAGGGAAACTAGTACAGAAAATAGTAAAATCCCAAGAAGGGAAGATATCCCTGATCAGTATCAGCAAGAAACTACGATCCCTCATAAAATCATCCAAGGCTAGCTTCGAAAGAAAAATTGCCAAGGGCTCCAAAGATAACCACAAGGCATTCTTTAGCTATGTCAGGAATCTAAGTGGCAATTCCCAGATCTGCTTGGAGTTGGTGCAGAATGGCACAAAATTCACTGAACCGACCGATATCGCCAACATCCTGGCAGACAGGTTGTGTAAACTTCACCCCCAAAAGGGCCCATAACCATACCAAAAGAATGTAGTGCCCCTGAAATCAGACACTCAGGTTAAAACAGCCCTCTCCAAAGCCAAAAACACAGCATCAATGGGACCGGATGGTGTCCCAGGCTTTGTCCTACATGAGCTCAAAGATGAACTAACCCCCCCTCACCTAAACACACTGTTGAAACACAGGCTACGTGCCCATAGAGTGGTGCACAGCAACGGTTATTCTGCTCCACAAAGGTGGAGCCACAACAGACTCCAGGAACTATCGCCCTATAAGCCTGACTAGCTTGGTCTGCAAGGCTGTGGAGCGCATCATCATGGATTTCATTAACAGAGACATTGGGAACCTCCAAACACTGGACCCTATCCAGTTTGGCTTTGTTAAGGGCAGATCATGCCTCCTGAACCTGATGGCCTTTTTTGAGACAGGCTATAGATGAGGGGAAGGTGGTCCACACAGCCTACTTAGACCTCGCAAAGGCCTTTGACACCATTCCCCATTCTGGTATTATAGTCAAGCTCACCAGCCTGAACATAAACCCCTGTGTCACGAGATTGGTTGCCAACTGGCTCACAGACAGAACCTACATGGTAAGAGTTGCGGGCGCTAGGTCTGATTCTAAACCAGTTACAAGTGGTGTTCCCCAGGGCTCAGTCTTAGGACCCTTCCTGTTCGGCATATACTTCTCAGAGGTACAGGCAAGCACAGGAGGACTGTGGCTGACCAAGTTTTCAGATGACTGCAAACTGGGGGCTATAATTGACTGTCTGGCTGAAACAGACATCTTCCAAAAGGGTCTCACTGAGACAGATACCTGGTGTCAAAACCATGGCCTCAAGCTAAATGCCAAAAGGTGCATAGTCATCCCCTTTGGAAAAAACAAAGTACCCACAAATTACAACATAAGTGGTAGCCCCCTAAATACGGAAGATGAAATAAGGGATCCGGGGACCCAAGTAAATAGTAATCTCTCCTTTGATAATCACATTGCCAAAGTGGTTAGAAAATCCTGTGGCCCACCTAATCACAAAAGGTTTTGCATCCAGATCAAAAGAGGTCATTGTGCCCCTCTATGCATCACTCATAAGACCCATCATAGAGTACAATGCCCCATTTAGGATGTACCTTACAAGACACCTGCAACAGCTGGAAAGACCACAGAAGTACCTCACCAAGAGGATCACTGGCCTAAAACAGATGCCCTATGCAGCTCGACTGAAGAAACTCCAGCTGTACTCGGTTGCATACTGCCTACTCAGAGGTGATCTCTGCTTGACGTACAAGGCCATGTCCAACACAGAATTGATGGACATGCTCCACCTAAAGAAAACCATATCCCCTCGAGCTTATATGCTCTAGGGAGCTAAACCTCACCACAACAGTAAATAGGATGTGCAGAGGGATAGATTCCTGTCCCAGACACGTCCCATGCTCTGGAACAAGATTCCAGTGTACGTTAGGCAGAGCTCCTCACTAACACTCTTGAAGAGAGACCTTGACAAGTAGATGGGAAACAGGAAGTTTACCCCAGGATCACTTCAGTGGCTCTGCTGGACAGAGGCACAGGGAGCTAATCTAAGGGGGCAGTGAAAGCCATCACATTCCGGTTAAGCTTATAAATGCCTTTGGGCAGATAGCCTAGTACCTACTTATGAACCTATGTACATTATAGTAGACAAGAAGAATGCAGTGTACAATGTCTACATTGGTGTCTGGATCAACGTTCAGTAGTTCTGTGAGAGGAATAGAAAAGAGGAACGAGTAAGAGAGACTGTATTGGGGTGATGTGTCGTGTGCTGAAGCAGGAGCTTGGATTAAGTAGTTTTGTGTTGATTTCCTTTAGGACGGTGGGGAGATATTGCCAAAAAGTAGGCGCCTGAGATGCGAATGCATCTGCAGTGCTGTGGAGTCTGCTTCTAGGAATAATGAGATTTGGTGTGGCTTCTAAGTAGATCCTCAGGTTGTAGGAGGAGTTTTCATGAAGTTTAGCTGCAAGGAGAGTAAATGTATGGCGTTGGAATAGTTTGTAGAGTTGAGAACTGGGGTTCTACCAGTTTAAGGAAAGCATGTGCAAGGATATGAAGGACACTCTGGGAAACATAAAGACTAGCGAATGCATTTTATAAGCATAATTGTGTCACAAATCATAACACATTAGTTCAGGCTTGCAATGCTGGAGATTTTTTGAAAATAGGAGGAGGGAGGGAGTTGAATAGAAGAGCCTTTGCAAAAGTGCACACTTGGGGCAGCAGATAAACCTTTATTTGAAAATGCATCTGGTTATTTAATTTTTTGAAAGCCACTTGGTCATCTTGAGATTGGCCCCACAGCTGGGGGACCAAGCTGTACTCCGTAACATTTTACAGTCAAATGAAACTAGGGTTGTTTCTTGTAAAAATTAAAACAGTTTGAGCACATGCAGATTACATTTTTGGAGTGTATCTTTAGCACAACACAGAGAGTGAGGAGTACAAAAATGCATACAGGAAAAACCCTTTGAAAGCAGAATAAAAGGGAAAGAAACAAAAATAAAACAAAAAAAAAATTGTAAGTTACTTGTAATATTGAAGAACATAAGAAGTGCACATTGTGTAATTACTGCAGACAGAAGGAATGGAAAGCCTAAAATGTACCAAATGAGTGATTAGGAATAGTAGGAAGGCTGTTAATGCCTTTAGACTTCAGACTGCATTAAGGAAGAATGCTTGGGTTTGTTCCAGCATTTTAGGAGAAACTAAGTGGTAGCGAAATGTTTATTTTTTCCATTTGTTAATTGGATAGTTTGACTTTGCTTGGGGAGCCTGGGAAGAACAGCTCCAAATTTTGATTACAAGTAACATACAGTGTATACAAATTAGAGAGACTTGAAGTGAAAAATAAACAAGTAATATACTAGGAACAGTTGTGACGTGTAGATTAGTAGAGGAATAAAACCTACATTAGATTATCTACAAGCATCTTGTGGGTAAGCGTCATACCAACACTTCTTTTTATAATTGCCTTAGGCAGTTAATGTAAGGTGGATGTTTTCCTTTTTATTCTCATGTATGCTTTTGTGTACAAAGTCAAACTATAAATTGTAAAAGGTAGTGCACATTTATGCTAGTGTTAAATTTAATTCATACAGTACGTGGATTGGACACACTAAATTGGCCCTAGGCGTGAGTGCGTGCGCCTTCTGCGGAAGGTTGGGTGCCGGGCTGGCAATTCGACTCTGTAAAACTCCACTGCCAATCATGAGCAGACAAGTGATCCACTGTGGCAACCCCTAACTGGGAAAAGCCGAAAGAAGAAGAAGAATGGAAAAGTGTTTGCCCCTTCCTGATTTCTTATTTTTTTTGCATGTTTGTCACACTTAAATGTTTCAGATCATCAAACAAATATAAATTTTAGACAAAGATAACCCAAGTAAACACAAAATGCATTTTTTAAGCGATGATTTTATTTATTAAGGAAAAAATATATCCAAACCTACATGGCCCTATGTGAAAAAGTAATTGCCCCCTAAATCTAACAATGGGTTGTGCCATCCTTAGCAGCAACAATTGCAATCATGCGTTTGCGATAACTGGCAAGGAGTCTTTCGCATTGCTGTTGAGGAATTTTGGCCCACTCTTTGCAGAATTGTTTTAATTCAGTCATATTGGAGGGTTTCCGAGCATAATCTGCCTTTTTAAGGTCATACCACAACATCTCAATTGGATTCCAGTCCGGACTTTGACTAGGCCACTCCAAAACCTTCATTTTATTTTTTTAAGCCACTCAGAGGTGGACATGCTGGTGTGTTTTGGATCATTCTCCTGATGCAGAACCCAAGTGCGCTTCAGCTTGAGGTCACGAACTGATGGCCGGACATTCTCCTTCAGGATTATTTGGCAGAGAGCAGAATTCATGGTTCCATCAATCACAGCAAGTCGTCCAGGTCCAGAAGCAGCCCCAGACCATCATACTACCACCACCATGTTTGAGTGTTGGCATGATGTTCTTTTTCGGAAATGCTGTGTTACTTTTATGCAAGATGTAACTAGATGCACACCTCCAAAAAAGTTCAACTTTTGTTTAGTCAGTCCATAGAATATGTTCCCAAAAGTCTTTGGGATCATCAAGATGTTTTTTGGCAAAAGTGTGATGAGCCTTTATGTTCTTTTTGGTCAGCAGTGGTTTTCGCCTTGGAACTCTGCCATGCATGCCATTTTTGCCCAGTCTCTTTCTTATGGTTGAGTCAGGAACACTGACCTTACCTGGGGCAAGTGAGACCTGCAGTTCTCTAGATGTTGCTCTGGGTTCTTTTGTGACCTCTTGGATGAGTCATCGCTGCACTCTTGGGGAAAGTTTTGTAGGCTGGCCACTCCTGAGAAGGTTCACCACTCTTCCATGTTTTCTCCATTTGTGGATAATGGCTCTCACCATGGTTCGCTGGAGTCCCAAAGCTTTAGAAATGGCTTTGTAACCTTTTCCAGACTGATAGTTGGCACTTTGTTTCTCATCTGTTCCGGAATTTCTTTAGATCGTCGCATGATGTCTTCCTTTTTGGGATCTTTTGGCCTACTTCACTTTGACAGGTTCTATTTAAGTGATCTCTTGAACAGGTCTGGCAGTAATCAAATTGAACTCTGCTTTCCCACAAATGTGATTAACCACAGTTACTTCATGGTTTAACAAGGGGGCATTTACTATTTCACATAGGACCATTTAGGTTTGGATATTTTTTTTTTCCCTAATAAATAAAATCATCACTTAAAAAAACTGCATTTTGTGTTTACTTGGATTATCTTTGTCTAATGTTTAATTTGTTTGATGATCTGGAACACTTAAGTGTGACAAACATGCAAAGAAATAAGAAATCAGGAAGTGGGCAAATACTTTTTCATTGCACTGTATCCTCCCTGTCTTTCCTTGGGTTTTCTGGTTTCCTCCCACATTCCAAAGACCTGCATTAAGTAGATTGGTCACAGTAAATTGGCCGTGTGTGTCTGTGTGTGTCTGTAAGAACAGCCACGGTAGGACCAGCCACTCAAAAATGTTAACATTGACTGTAGATTGTCACTGTTTGTGGCATCCCGATCCCAGGTGCAAAATGCGAAAAAAAGGATATGTAGTTCAGGGTTATAATAAAGATAAATAGGATCATAGTAAAGATAAGTACAGTAGAATAGAAAGTAAGTATAGCACTAAAGCAAAATTTATGTTTTTAAGAGTAGAATACCTGGGATATAATTATAGGTGTAATGGGGATTCTGTATAACAGGTCAGTAGAAAACTAGGAAGAAAGATCTATTATGAAAAGACAGGAAATAGGAGGATTTAATACGAAATGTCATGCCTGCATTTTGTATCCATGCTTGGGAGCTGTTGTAATTCCCCTTCCAGATGAAGAAAGAAAAGGTGATACCTGTTAATGTTTGAGTTAATAGGGCCCAGGCTTGTAATCGGGCATAGTAGGGCCATAAGAAATAACGGATGTTATGTTTTGCAGAACAGTAGTGGGAGTAAAATCCAAGGCTTTACATACGTAACTTTTACAGCTAAGCTTCCCAAGAATAAAAAGTTTTTTGGGGGGAAGAGAGTTGAAACGCTAAACTTTTGCATGACATTTTGTAGGCTGTTGTACTCCTACTTTTACTATTTCTTATTTAGTTTTAGTATTTATTGCCCCAGGTGAAGAGACGGTGGCTCTACACAGTAACAGGCAAAATTGATTTTTTGTGTGTTATGCCTCAATTCCTCATCTTGAATGCAGAAATATTTGCTGTCATGAATATGTCCTGAAAGCCTTCTCACGTGGCTATACAGACCGTTGGTAGTGTTTTTAACAGTTTAGTTGGTTTAGTTGCCCAGTTACTGAGTCATATCTATGCTAGTGGCATTTTCAAGATTTTAATGAGGAAATACAAATTCACCCCCCCCTCCCCTCCCAGGTGATAAACCGCAGAGAGAATGCACTTCCTTCATGCGATGCATATGTACTAACAGTACTTTAACTAATGGAAAATTGACAGCTGATCACAGGCACTTTTCTTATGCTGTTGATTATCTAGGGATTTAAGAATATTCTTTTAAAACATCAATGAAATGCACCCTAAGATTAGCATACACTATCCTATGCTTTAAAGTGATTTTCCTATGTTGGCTTTCCACTTATTTGTACTTGGGCTATTTTTTTATTAAAAAGCTTTGCCAACTTTTTATTAAACCACACCCCAAGTAAATGTATAAACAGTGACATTACCATTGTAATGTGTGTTATGTCTGTGCTCTTTAATGAGCACCTGCTTGCACGTGAGGTACCCATTAAAATCTGTGGGTGCAACAGTTTTTTACTTCACTGATGCCACTAAGGTTAACCATTAATGTTTTCCTTAGTGGCATCAATGTGTGAAAAATGGACTTTATAAAATTAGATTTCTCCTTCAGAGTGATATTAAAAAAAAAGTGCCCCAATAGTTAGAGGCACTGTTTGCAACATGGTGTGGTGCAAAGGTAAGCTAAAAAAAGTTGTAAAATCACTTTAACTGAAAGATGGAGAGAATCCACAGAATGGTGCATACCTTCCAGATTGTTTTTCCTTTTATTCGTGTAGTGTTTTTCATATTTGATGGATGCTTTTGATTGTACTGAAGATGGACGTTTTAAATAAGAGAAAAGGCAGTCATTCCTGCTGCTGCTCATTTATTTGATCACCCAATAAGCTGACCCACCTGTTCTGTACAGTGTTCTTTCAGACTTGGTTTGACTATGCCGTTCTCCTCCCTCATTACGTTTGTATTTTTCACCATTATGTGAAGGTTGTATTTGTACTTTACGGGTAGCTGTCATGATTGTGGTGTTGACCTGTCTGTGCATTATCGTTTTCTTGCAGGAAGTGTAAGCACACCAATTTTTTTTATTTTTAATTGTTACTACAAACATTAGTAGTGATTGCTCAGAAGCTCGAGTATAACCTAGGAAATTGCTGTTAGTTTTCATTTTTGCTGGAAATTGATACAAATGTACTGTGTACATTACAGTGTTGAGATTACCCCTGAAGGATGGTATATCCTTTTGCATGCTGCTTTGTAAGCAGCTTGCTTCTGGCAGATATGTTTGCAGTATTATGCCACAGCTTAGCAGTATGATTCCATATGCATTTACAGTAGATGCCCTCTTATCCGGCCTCCCTTTAACAAATTTCAGCTGTAGTCCTAGCAAAAGACAACAGAGAAAAACAACACTTCCACCTCCTCTGGGCTAAATAATGACAGACATTTGAGTTTTAGACTTCATATTCATTAAAAAAATGCATACTAGCACAAATCCTTTTATTCTAGCTGGTTTATAACCTATAAATATTAATTTGTATGCATTTTCTGATTAGCCAGCCAACTGCAGCAAGGTTTCATGCATGTTCTTCCAATTTAGTAGTTAAAACACTTGCAGAGGGATAGGGATGGAAACTCCCTTTCTAAAGAGGGAGGTTTTCATGTGCAACTTACAAAGCAGTGGCTGGCAGTCTTAGTGATTTGTTCGTGATCATGGATGCATTGTGGCATCTAGTGAGTTAAGTGTTGTGATGTATTTGCATTGTCCTAGTTTAGTACTTATTTGAGCATATATATATATATCATCATCATCTTCTTTCGGCTGTTCCTGTTAGGGGTCGCCACAGCAGATCAGCTGTTTCCATTTCTTCCTGTCCTGTGCATCTTGCTCTGTCACACCAACCACCTGCATGTCCTCTCTCACCACATCCATAAACCTTATCTTTGGCCTTCCTCTTTTCCTGTTACCTGGTAGCTTCATCCTTAGCATCTTTTTCCCAATATACTCAGCATCCCTCCTCAGCACATGTCCAAACCAACGTAGTCATGCCTCTCTGGCTTTGTCTCCAAATCTTCCAACCTGGGCTGACCCTCTAATATACTTATTCCTAATCCTGTCCACCCTCGTCACACCCAGTGCAAATCTTAACATCTTTAATTCTGCCACATCCAGCTCAAACTCCTGCCTTTTTGTCAATGCCACTGTCTCCAACTCGTATAACATAGCTGGTCTCACTACCCTCTTATAGACCTTCCCTTTCACTCTTACAGGTACTCGTCTGTCACAAATCACTCCTGACACTCTTCTCCACCCACTCCATCCTGCCTGTACTCTCATCTTCACCTCTCTTCCACACTCACCATTACTCTGACCTATTGACCCCAAGTATTTAAACTCCTCCACCTTCGCCACCTCTACTCATTGCATCCTCACCATTCCTCTATCCTCCCTCTCATTCACACACATATATTCTGTCTTATTCCTGCTGACCTTCATTCCTCTTCTCTCTGGAGCATATCTCCATCTCTCCAGGGTCTCCTCCACCTGTTCCCTACTCTCACTACAGATCACAATGTCATCTGCAAACATCATAGTCCATGGGGACTCCTGTCTGATCTCATCTGTCAACCTGTCCATCACTATTGCAAATAAGAAAGGGCTCAGAGCTGATCCTTGATGTAACCCCACCTCCACCTTAAATGCATCCGTCACTCCCACCGCAGACCTTACCGCTGTCACACTACCCTCGTACATATCCTGTACCACTCTTACATACTTCTCTGACACTCCTGACTTCCTCATACAATACAACTCCTCCTCTCTAGGCACCCTGTCATATGCTTTCTCTAAGTCTACAAAAACACAATGCAGCTCCGTCTGACATTCTCTGTACTTTTCCATCAACACTCTCTCAGAGTAAACATCGCATCTGTAGTGCTCCTTCCTGGCATGAAACCATACTGCTGATCACTAATCATCACGTCCCTTCTTAACCTTGTTTCCACTACTCTTTCCCACAACTTCATGCTGTGACTGATCAATTTAATCCCTCTGTAGTTACTACAGCTCTGCACATCACCCTTATTCTTAAAAATCGGTACCAAAACACTTTTTCCATTCCTCAGGCATCCTCTCACTTTCCAAGATTTCATTAAACAATCTGGTTAAAAACTCCACTGCTATTTCACCTAAGCACCTCCATGCTTCCACAGGTATGTCATCTGGGCCAGCAGCCTTTCCATTCTTCATTCTCTTCATAGCTATCCTTACTTCCTCCTTGCTAATCCATTGTATTTCATGATTTACTATCAGCATATCATCCAACCCTCTCATTCTCTTCATTCATCAGCCCCACAAAGTACTCTTTCCATCTCCTCAACACACTCTCATTGCTTGTGAGTATGTTTCCCTCATTATCCTTTAAAACCTTTACCTGCTGCACATCTTTACTAGCTCGGTCCCTCTGTCTAGCCAATCGGTACAGGTCCTTTTCTCCCTCCTCAGTGTCCAACCTTTCATACAACTCTTCAAATGCCTTATCCTTAGCCTTTGCCACTTCTCTCTTTGCCATGCACCTCATCTCCTGATACTCCTGTCTACTTTCTTCATTTCTCTGACAATCCCTCTTCTTCTTTGCCAACCTCTTTCTCTGTATACTCTCCTGTACTTCCTCATTCCACCACCATGTCTCCTTGTCATCCTTCCTTTGTCCAGATGTGATACCAAGCACCTTTATTTATTTAATAATTTTTTTTATTAAACCAGGGCCCAAATAAATTGTGTGCTCCATCTTGACATTGCTGTAGGCAGATCAAGCACTTCTTCCATAGACTTCAGTGGTTGACCTCTGTGCGTGGCAGTGTGCCTATTAGTCTATGAGTGCACTTCCCACTTTCACTGTCATGTTGTCACTGAGGTTAAAGTTTAGTTTTATGCTCACTGGCATTATCCTAGGGAAAGCACTAATATAAAAAGCTTTTTTTACCAGCAAAATCAGGTGCCAGACACTTTTCCCAATGGTACTTATGTATTACCTGATGATAGTGCAAAGGTAGGCAATTTTTTGACCAAATCACTTTAAGGTGTTGCTGGTAAAGCTTTTAGAACTCCTTCAGCTGAAGTCCCACAGAGCAGAAGTGGAAACAAGTATCTGCCACAGTGTTTACATTAAGGACATTTTCTATCCCAATAGAAAAGTGGAATTAGCTGTGAAAGTGTTGACTCTGTTAGGAATAGTGTGGTACTTCTGTTTAAAAAAAAAAAAAAAACGGATATGGTAAGTGTGGCTGAGAATTAATTACCCAGTTTGCAAAAAGTAGGACAGTTTTTGACATGTACTTGATAAAGGACTGAAGGAGGGAGGAGAACTGTAGTCCTTTAATCACCTCTTCTGTATTTATACTTCCTTCCCTTTGTTGATCCGGCTAGCTACCTGAATTTAGTTTTAATTTTCTTTGGTAGTTTAGTTGTTGCCATTTTGCAGAAAAGAACCAGAATGCAGTAGAGTGAAAGGCATAATACTTCACAGCTATCTGTAAGCCATTACAGGGGAGATACACAACAGGTAGTGTAGTTACGTACACCCTGGTATGTTCAAGCATAAGCTGCTGACCAATGCAAAGGTAAATGCCAGGTGTTGAACCAGGTAGCTGTTGGATTTACGTGTGTGTATTCACCTTTTAATGCTTAATAATGAGAAGTAACCACAGTTTGCACTGAAATGTGAATGTGGCCTACAATTCTAATGTTGTACAGTGTTCACATTTTGTTTACTTGGGAATAAATTTTAAATATCACTGAAGTTTTGTTTCAGTTCTGTAATGTTTTTAAAGATGTGGGATGGCTTCAGAGAATGTGACAGCAGACTGCATGTACATTTCCTGTGGTGTATTCAGTCGCAAACAAATGAATCCAAACCAGCCCAAACGTTGAAAATGCTTGAAACACAGGTGCCCAGTAGGAAGGTAGCTGGAATAAAGAAGCTGAACCACGACAAAGTAAGATCTTCTTTTTTAATACATAATGGTGAGCGCTTTTGCAGTGGTAACCATTGCTTCATCAGATACTTTATTCAAAAAAACAACACTCAAATACTTTAATTCATTACAAGAACAACCAATCCTACCACTCAAAATTAATTCAGCACTCAACAATCAATTACTATGATTACGTTTTGCCCTTGGTTAATTACTAAAGTCAGAAAAATTCTGTTTAAAAAACACATACACAAAGTGTAAAGACAAGGGCATGTGGATAAATGTAAATAAAATACATAAAAAGTCAATGAATAAGTACTTATGCACATATTCCCCATATTCAGTGATGATTTAAGAATAGCCTTTGTCCTGTTGCATCTGTCAATGTTACTCCTGTACAGCTGTGCCTATGTTGAATAAGGCACATTGCAGTGGGACTGCTTTCATTACTACAGTCCTTCACATGTAGTAGTATTGTTTGCTGCGGATGTTTGTTTTGTCCCACGCCCTTGTATGTAGATGTTCTTCGTGTCTCACTGTTGCAGTCGTCGCATTTGGGTTATCCCTGCCAGGGTAGCCCTCAGTTGGCCCTGCTGGCAGTCCTTCACATGCAGTAGTATTGTTTGGTGCACATGTTTGCTGTGCCCTATGTAGTTATATATACTTGGTGTTTATCTTCTGATTGGACTTATTTGGGGTTAGCCACAACAGACTTCAGATCCCCAAGCATACCATTTGCTGTATTTTCCTCTGGGGATACAGCATACTGGGGCATACCCAACATAACTCTTCATTGGTGGGTCCTTTCTTTCCAGAGTGGAAAGCTTAACGGGTTTTAGGATAAGCAATACTCCAGAGCCTGAGCAAGGATGATATTCGTAGAGGCTGTCATAGTGTACCCTACTAGTGGGTTTTTTGGGGGGGGGGCGGAGGGTGAGGCCTTGGCTGTTCTCTACTACCTGACACACTAGGGTGATATGTTTGGCTTGCTGCGTAGAGAGGATGCTGCCCCTGCCTGCACTGTGATGTGCTCTTTAATGCCCTTCCTGCCATTTTAACTGCTTGTTGCCTATTATCTTCATTTCCAGCTCTTTCCTGGCAGAAGACAACTTGAGTACTCTTTCCCAGCAAATTTTGTTATCCTTTCGTGTCTAATGTTGGCAGCACCAGCATCTGGGACACTAGTCGAACCAGAGTCACTGGATTATAGTCAGTGTTTCATCCCACAACTCCCCGAACTTTGTGTATAGCAGAGAGAATTTGTTGGTGGCGGCTTAGTTTCCTCATGGAATTGTCATTGTTTGCACAAAGAGCATAGTAGTTATGCATGGCATTAAAAACATAGTGTTTAAGTAACTGGCTAAAGTTGCTGTCTAGTGTTTTAAATTGTCACATTGATGTCTGAGAATGGTGCACATGCTAGTATTTTTCAGTATTTATCAGAAAGTGAGATGTGAAAATATTCTGGTGTGTTATATGGCATGGGAAAAGGATGTGTTGCTGTTATGATAACCAGCCCATTTTTGTAATTGTGAGGATTTAAGTGTTTGACTGGAGAGAGAGTTCATGTGAAGTTTTAATTCTGTGCAGTAGTATACCCCTCTGCCCTAACTAAGGCTCCAAAAAAGTGGTAATTTCTGTCAGGTCTGTTTTACTTGAGAACAGTATTAGCTGGATATTTCTACTGCCTAAAGTGCTTAAGTTAAGCTTTGTGTTATGCACTAACTTGCTATGCTCTTGTACAGGTACTGTGGGTGAGAGTGATGCATAATACCTGTACTAACCAAGCCAGATTGGGTGTATGTCATGATGTGTTCATGATTATACCTCATAGAGTGCCCCGGGTGGGGGGATATGAGAATGTTTTCACCTTGGTACAAGTATTTGTGTCTTACAACTTACATGAAGTCATATTAACGAAGCACTTCAATTTTTTTTTAATTTTACAAAGTTACAGGAGATGTGCACCTTTTCACCACGTGAAATGTATGAAATAAAAACAAAAATTAAATCTTAAATGACTATTTCCTACTGTTATTTGTAGATTAGTTCCCTTCTGTTTAACTTTGCCACATATTGAGCTGCATTCTACTTTGCACTGTTGAAGACTACTGCCATTGTTTTTATATGGGGCATAGTCAGCATTCTAAGCTAGGTTTGCTTAGGGGCAGTTGTAATGTCATATAACATAGTGATTTTTGTTACCACTGCTGGAAGCTGTTGTCTAAAGGGAGGGGAAGACAAGGCCCATTGCTCTGTCTGTGTCAAGTATGTACCCTTGCACATCTGTATCAGGGGAGTCAAATTAGTTATGGCCTTGCCCTTGCCATGACAAGTATTTTAAAAGATTGAACAGCAGTAGACGGGTCCTCTACACTTAAAAAAAAAAAAAAAAAAAAAAAAAGTTTGTATATGTGTGTGTGTGTATGTATAATAAATACACACACATATATGTAAATGTGTGCGTGTAATAATTATGTATGTATGGTTGTCTGTAGTAAATATTTTCATATAGATGACCACAAGAGAATTGGGGAATCCTGGCTGATGGCTGTTATATGCAGTAAATTATGTGCAAGTGATGCAAAACAATATCAAAACTAAAAACTCTGGACTGCATTAAAATACAGACTAATCTACAAGTTTTTTAGTGTTGGGGCATTGCTGACACTGAACAAACCTATCTTTTTGGAAGACTGTTCCTAATTTATGTGATTATGGTTATTTAATCTGAAACAAGAAGGGGGGAGGATTGTCTACACATTCAAGAAAAGAAAACTTCTGTGTGAAATCCTTTTGAGAACAGAGAGTTTAATTTTAGAACTGGCAGAAGTAAACTGCTCCTGTTAAAGTAATTTCCTTTATTTTTCACACCCATGGGAAAATCTAGTGAGTATGAGAACTGTAACCCAAAGGTATTCTTTCTTTTTACTTTTTGTGTGGCTCAAAGGAAGTATAATGCAAGGCATGGGCTGGTTTTCACATAATGTTCCTGGATATTTTTTTTTACAATTATTCCTTTGTCCCTCTGTTTTGTACAGAAACATTTAACAGTACTGCCAGAAAGAGTGGCAGCTTTGTTTTTTTTTTGTTTTATGTAAACCTGCCTTTGTTACGTTTCTTTGTACTCAGCAAGTTTTGGACCAAGGTGAGACACAGAACTCTTTTGTGAATTACTTTAAAACTCTACAAAAATGGAACAGGTGTGTGACTGCCTTCCTTGCCACTTTGAACCAATTATGAGTAATTGTTTCAGATGCTATGCACTTGTGCATCACTTGACTAAGTTACCTTCCCACATGATTACACTGATGTTTCTTATATAAGCCGCAGGGTCATCTGCACAGATGTCAGGTAGAGTACATTTTTTCCTTTATTTAAAAAAAAGGTGCACATTTCCTCTCTCATTCATTTCCCCACCCACTTGTCACTTCTGTCCCCTCATCTCAGCATTAGCATGGTGGTGGCATCATTTTTGTTCTGTGCCTTTGTTGTAAAGCAGTTTTGATAAAAACACCTCAGTGTTAACTATGTTAGTGTTAATACTGCAGTCATAACTAAAACAATTTAGTCAGATTTTTTTCTTAAAGTGGATTTAGGAATGTTGAGAAGCTAAGACAATGCTGCCCTTTTTTACTGGTAGAGGCAGGACGGTAAAATATGCTTTGTTGTGGAAATACTTTTGGCTTTTGTCAATAAGCACCACTCAGTGTATTTCTGATGTGCAGATGCTCTTCGTGTTTCACTGTTGCAGTCATCACATTTGGGTTATCTGCCTGCAGGTAGCCCTCAGCTGGCCTGAATAGTAGAGTCTTCAGATTTCTACGTCGGATGCTGTCTCCTCTTCCATGACGTCAGGTCGTCAGGGATATAAAACATGCAGCCGACACCATTACATCAGTCTTTCTTGACGTGCAGTAGCAGAAGCAGTTCGCAAGTGCCGGTCGGCAGACTCCTGAAATTTTCGATGTCCTTCAAGGATGCATCTGCAGTCCTTACAAATGGGTTGTCCTGTCGTCAGGCAGCCCTTCGGTCGGCCGGATTCCAAAGTCTGGGTCTGGCCTCGGCTGGTGTTGCACTTCACCCGACGTCATTTCTGCTGGTCTTCGGGTATAAAGGCATCAGCCGACGCCATTTTCCCCAGTCTTTCTTGCCGCGTGGCGCCCGAAGCAGAAGCTGTTCGCAAGTGCCGGTCAGTCAGATCCAGAGATTACTACTACCGAATACTACTTTGAAGACTTCTAAAAGCTAAGTACCCCATTGGGGACTCTTTCTTGCCTCAGCCGATGTCAGAAAAAGTGAATAACTGTTTAACTTGTGGGAAACAAATACCTCATAAAGATTTCCACTGTTACTGTTTGCCTTGTTTAGGCCCAGACCACGACGTAGCAGCTTGTTTAGCCTGTGCTTCCTTCAACCGACGAACGCTTAGGCTTCGGTCGGAGTTTGCTGAACAGTTTTTCGGCTCAGATTTTGCGTACATTATGCCGTCGGATCCTCCGACTACTCAAATTGTTAAGAAACGCAAAGAAAAGGACCGACACTCGCGGCCCACGGTTTCGGCCAAAACCACGGTTAAGCAAACCGCGAGTGTCTCGGTTTCGGCTGAAACCGAGCAAACCGGTCAATCTTCAGCCGAATCCATGACTGCTACCGAGGCCCCTTCTACCCTAGTTGAATCGGCCTCTGAAGTTTTGCCTACTAATGTGGTTTCTCTAGAATTATCGGACACCATCCTGTTGGATGTCTCTACCCCAGCACGTGGTGCAGCTAGGCCTCCTGCAGCCATGTCTATAAAGGTCTTTGCCAGGGCTAAAGCAGCCAAAACTAAGTCTGTGCCTGTTAAGCCCCCCTCTCACAGGCCCAGTTCTAGTTCACAAATGCTTACTCTGGCAGAGGATCTCATCTCTTTAATAAGGGGATCCCAATCTCACCCAGACAGGGCCTCTCAACCTCCAGAAAAGAGACCAAGAGCAGAGCCCCCTGAGCCAGTGTCCTCAAATGACTCTTCTGATGACTCTGACAATACAGACCATCCAGAGGCTCCTTTTTCTACTTATGAAGATTCTGATGCTGAAGAATCTATTCCTTCTGCCTCTCCACCAGAGGAATTTTCCTTTGGGGAAACCTTACACGCCATGAGAGAGCAATTCCAATGGCAGGGACAAGATTTCTCAGATTCAAGAAAAAGGCTTAGGACCTTTTTACACTTACCGCAACATAGGCCCTTAGCTATACCTCCATAGAGAGATGGGGTAAAAAAGTATACACCTCTGCTACTCTCTCAGCTAGAGCTTTGAACTGTCAGTTTCATATGATCCAATACCAAGAGTTTATGCTTGATCAGTTAACTAAGAAACTGTCCTCTGAGGATTCCTTAGATAAGAAATATGTTCTAGAAATGGTGAATAACATTCAGCAGGTTAGTAACCATTCTTTAAAATGTGGCTATGATGCACTGGAGGCTTCATTTAGATCAGCCATGACTGGCACAGTTATAAGAAGGCATGCATGGTTGAAAGAACAGGTTCAGACCATTCCTCAAAGAAGGCCAATTGATGATAAGGACAGACAGCACCACAGTCATGTGGTACATCAACAAACAGGGAGGCACTCATTCATACCCCCTATGCCGAATGGCTCTGGACCTATGGAATATGGCTCTGAGCTACAACATTCAGTTACAGGCAATATTTGTACCAGGAAAAGAAAACATCCTAGCAGACATGCTAAGCAGAACTACCTCGGATGCTCACGAATGGATGCTACACCCAGACATCTTCAAGGCCATCACAAAGAAATGGGGAATGCCACAAATAGACCTATTCGCATCCCCACTCAATCACCAGCTCAAGAAATTCTGCACAAGGACATACCACCCACTTGCTTGGAAGGTGGACTCTCTATCCTTCAATTGGAAAGGCCTGACAGCATATGCATTCCCACCTCTTCCTTTGATGCACAAGGTACTACTGAAAATCAAAGAGGAACGTCCAAGGATAATTCTGATAGCTCCAAATTGGCCAAGACAACATTGGTATCCACTGCTGAGGAGCATGTCTCGGGGGAAACCGTGGACACTGCCCCTGATTCCTTTGATGTTAACTCAGAGAGACTACAACATTCTGCATCCAAACCTAAAAACTCTGCAACTGACTGCCTGGAACATTACATAAGAGCAACTAACCCAGATTTATCCCAAAGGGTTAAAGACATTATCCTTGAGGCCCGCAGACCTTCAACAAGAAGGAACTATGCAGGAAAATGGAAAAGGTTTGTCATTTGGAGTACTGAAAGAGGGAAAGATGTGTCAAAGGTAGACATTGCCAACATCCTGGAGTATTTGGCAGAGCTTCTTCATACAGGCCTGTCCTACTCCTCCATCAAGATACATGCATCAGCTATTTCTGCAGAATACAGCTTCGATCCCCCTGTCTTCTCACATCCTCTACTCAGGCAGTTCCTGAGAGGAATTAAGAATGGTAAAACCTCCTAGGAAACCACCATTACCAGCATGGGACTTGAACTTTGTGCTTGAAAAATTGACACTCCCTCCATTCGAACCAGCAGCAACAGCAGACCTTCAACACCTTTCCTGGAAAACTGCTTTCCTACTGGCAATTACTTCAGCAAGAAGGGTTTCGGAACTACAGGCTTTAATGGCAGTACAACCCTTCCTAATCTTCCATCAAGATAGTGTGTCCATGAGAACTAATCCTACATTTATGCCTAAGGTGGTATCCAGAGTATCTCTAAACCAGGCAATCCACTTACCAACCTTCTTTCCCAATCCACAGAATAGGGGGGAAAGACTGCTGCATACCTTGGATGTACATAGACAGTTGCGCTACTAACTGGACAGAACCAAGAGCAATAGAAAAACCGACCAGCTTCTAGTAGCTTATGCAACAGGAAGGGAAGGAAAAACAATTTCCAAACAAACAATCTCCAAGTGGATAGGAAATTGCATAAGATTCTGTTACTCCTACCACGGAAAGCAAATTCCACAGAACATAAGGCCTCATTCTACAAGGGCTACAGCCACTACCACAGCTTTCTTACGAGGAGTGGCTACCAAGGACATTGAGGCTGCTACTTGGACCTCCGTGCATACATTTGCCAAGCATTATAACTTACCTCTATACTCTGGATCCCGAGCAGGGTTTGCCACTGCTGTTTTGCAAGGGATCCTAACTACACCATAATTCTTCTTCCTCCTCCCCTAGTTTGGCTATAGTATTCTACCCATTTGTAAGGACTGCAGATGCATCCTTGAAGGACATAGTACAGTTTTGTTTTGTACCTACCATAAATATAGATGTCCGAACAGGATAGCATCTGCAGTCAGGATTACCCACCCTCCTTCCCCTCTGTGGTACTCCTAGGGTATTTGCCCACCTAATAGCTAGCTGGGGGGGGGGATCTCTTATGGTGTATTTGTTTGTATATATGTACATACATGCTTATTTTTTGTGTTTGCCTTCTACCTTTTTGGAAACATTGGCTTTTACCCAAAATTTAGCTTTCCAAGAGGGCAACTGGCATCTGGGGCAAGAAACACTGAGGAAAATGGCGTCGGCTGATACCCGAAGACCAGCAGAGATGACGTCGGGTAAAGTGCGACACCAGCCGAGGCCAGACCCAGACTTTGGAATCCGGCCGACCGAAGGGCTGCCTGACGACAGGACAACCCATTTGTAAGGACTGCAGATGCTATCCTGTTCGGACATCTACATTTATGGTAGGTACAAAACTGTACTTTTTCGAGTTTCAGACCTGAAGTCTTCAAAAAAGATAAGTATTCTGTTGAGGATCCTTTTTCTTGCTCCAACCGATGTCAGTAAAAGTTAACAATTGTCTTACCTGTAGAAAACGAATACCTCATAGAGATTTTCATTCGTACTGCATCCCCTGTTTAGGCCCAGACCACGAGGTCCCTCACTGTCAGTTTTGTGCCTTTTTCAACCCCCGAACTATTTGTCATCGGGCTATTTTTGCAGCCAATTACTTTCGTACTTGGTCTCAGTACTCCAGAATGGCTTTGTTAAGCCATCCCGACTACCAATCTTCTGAAAAAACGTAAGGATAAAGACAGAGACAGACCGCATAGGTCCAAAACTGCCGACGACACTTCCATTAAGCTAGTAGTCAGTCCACCAGTACTCAGAGGCGCTTATGCAGCCCATGATGCCCGCTACTTCAGATTCACAGGCCTCTACTGAGGCCCATTCAGAGTCCGGTATGCCGTGAGATGCTTCTTCGACTGTGGAACCTGTGGATGTCTCTACCTTGGATGGGTCCAGAGCCGCTGTGCAGGCACCAGCTTCTGAGGGTGTAGTCAGGCCTACAGACTTTCATTTTAAACCGACGTCATCGTTTCAGTCCAGAAGTTCTGAATCCCTCAGGCCTAAAACTCACACTACACCTAGAAAACAGACAACCAAACCATGAGCTCAAGCCCATGTTCCTCAAAAACAAATGCTTAGAATGGCTGAAGACCTTATTACCTTAATTAGGGGAAGCCAGCCTTCCCCCTCTAAGAGACCTAGAACTGAATTTCTTTCTGATTCTTCTGATCAGGAATCTAATATTTCTGCTCCTTCTAATTACCAGGATTTGCCCTTATCTACTTATGAGGATTCAGATGTAGAGGATTCCATTCCATCCGTTTCCCCTCCAGAAGATTTTTATTTCAGCGAAACCTTGCATACTCTTGGGGAGCATTTCCGCTGGGAAAGCCAGGATTACTCTGAGTCCAAAAAGAGACTTGAGGAATTCTTACTCCTGTCTCAACACAGGCCTTTAGCTATCCCTCCTGTTCTGGACATTGTAGGTGATGCTTTCTTGGAATCTAGCCTTTCCCCAGACACTTTACCTCCAGCTCCCAGAAAACCTGACAGGTACTACAGAGTACCTGACTCTCACAAGTTCCTCTTCAAGAATCCTTCTGCGGATCCAGAGACCATTTCCCAAGGACCAAAAGGCATTAAGGCTACTGCTGCCAAAAATCTTACCCCTTCCGATAGAGATTCTAGAGCCTTAGACAGATGAGGTAAGAAGGTTTACACTTCTGCAACCTTGGCCTTTAGATCTTTAAATTGCCAGTTTCATATGTTAAAGTATCAGCAGCATGTTATGGGACTACTTAAACAGAAAATTATGTGGATTCCTAACTGTGCTGAACACACAGAATTGCAAGATTTAATGCATTCTGCAGAACAAGTTGGTAAACATATTTTGCAATGTGGTTTTGATGCTTTAGAAGCATCTGTCACTGGGTCTGTACTTAGAAGGCATGCTTGGCTTAAGGAACAAAACTTGCCAGATCATGTTAAAGCTAAATTATTGGATGCTCCCTTAAACCAAGACCGCCTTTTTGTCAACAAAGCAGAAGTCATCCTCCAAAGGATGGAGGAAAAAGCTAAATCTATGCAAACTGTTAAAGATTTCCTAAAAGTACAGCCTCCCAGATTCACTGGGCATTGGCCTTCAAAGAACTGGTCCTTTCCAGTCTCTTAACAGGCCTTCTCAGTCCAAACCCAGGAACAGAAGACTACCTAGGTTACAGTCTCAGGCTATGCACAGACCTAAGCAGTCGGGGGGCTCCCACTTCCAAAGCAGGGAGTAGTAAGCCACCCCCCTATGGTAAAATGGCACAATGACTTAACCTTAACCCTTGCAAGACCTGCTGAACTACCGTTCCCCCTTAGGAGGAAAGCTTGCCCTGCATGCAAAAACTGGGAACTCATTACCCAGGACAAATGGGTTTTGAACATAGTTTCTCAAGGATACAGATTCCACTTCCACACACTACCAACCCCAAATGGTTGGCCAGACCTACCCCCAAATCAATGGGTGGAGGCCCAACAACAGGTTCTCTCTCTCTTCTCACCATCAGGGCTATTCAGCCTGTCCCAGCAGAAGAAAGGAGACAAGGTTTTTATTCAAGACTTTTTCTGGTACCCAGAAAACCACAACTGCCTGGTGTCCTATCCTGGACCTCTCTATTCTCAACACCTTTCTGGTAGTTCCAAAATTCAAAATGCTAACTCTTCCAACAGCTTCTTCCTATGCTAGCCAAGGATGCCTTGCTGGCAATCTTAGACTTAAAAGAAGCTTACCTGCACACCCTACTGAGGGAATCTTGCAGGAAATACCTACGCTTCAGGGCAGGCTCCATGCACTATCAGTTCTCTGAACTTCCCTTTGGCTTATCTACTGCGCCCAGTGTACTCACAAAGTATCTAGCTCCAGCCATTGCATTTTGCAAGCAGAGAAATATTCAAATATACCCATACTTGGACAATTGTGTGATTCGGCAGAAAGCCAGGATTTGCTATTACAACACCTGGCATTCGTAAAGAAACTTCTAACCTCACTGGAGTACACCATCACCAAAAAGAAATCTCACCTAGTACCCTGCCAACAGATTGTATTCCTGGGAGCAAGCTTGAACGCAACTTCCCAGTTGGCATTCCTCACTCCAGAGAAACAAGTTTATTTGACAACCTACTTCAAACTATTGGCCACAAAACCCCAGCTGTCTGCAAGGAAAATACTGCAAGCCCTGGGGTTCATGACCCCTTGCATTCTACTAATTCCATATGCAAGACTGCATAAGAGGAAATTCCAATGGTATCTAAAAAGCCTATGGTGTCAACATTCTCAGGACCTGGAAACAGTGATTTCTATCATTCCTTGTATGAAGATAGAGTTCCTTTGGTGGGCAGAGGCCTGCTACCACAACAAGGGACTCCCTTTCATTCTACCCCCTGCCATCCAAACCCTAACAGACGCATCGGATTATGCATTGGGGGTGCACATGGCAGGGCAGTGCATTCAGGACAAATGGAACCCGAGACGGATGCACCTGCATATCCATCAAAAAGAAGTGTTAGCTGTATAGAATGCTCTGACAGCATTCAAAGACCGTATTCTTCCAGGACAGCTATTGGTAAAGATAGACAATACCACAGTTATGTGGTACATAAACAAGCAGGGGGGTAACACGCTAGTACCCTCTCTACAGACTAGCCATGGCTCTGTGGAGCACAGCCTTGAACTACCAAGTACGCCTACAAGCTCAATTCCTGCCAGGCAAACTAAATTCACTGGCAGATGACTTAAGCATAAATCTCATGGACCCACACAAATGGAAACTAGACACCAAAATATTAAACCTCTTGAGGAACAAATGGGGGACTCCAGAGGTAGACCTGTTTGCCTCCCCTTAGAACTACCAGTTGGACAAATTCTGCACAAGAACTCCCTGCAGTCAAGCTTGGATAGTGGATGCCTTGTCCTTTACTTGGGAAAACCTCTCAGTTTATGCCTTTCCCCATCTGCCTCTCCTCTCGAAGGTTCTATTAAAGATCAAACAGGACAAGCCAAGGACAATACTGATCACACCAGACTGGCCACGCCAGCACTGGTACCCCCTCTTGCGCAGTATGATACTGCTGCAACCATGACACCTGCCCAGACCCCTTCCCTGCTGTGCAGGCCAGATTCTGCACCCTCAGCTTCAAACCCTGAACCTTGCAGCCTGGCTAATTCCTTGACTTCTCCTCTAGCATTCCTCAGTGAGCAGGTGCTGAATGTCATTCCGGAGGCAAGGAGGCCTAGTACTAGAGAATCCTATGCTGAAAAGTGGAAAATATACTGTTCCTGGAGCCAGGCTCGGGGGATGGGCATAACGGTGCCCAGCTTGCCTCATATTCTACAGTACTTAACAGAAATGCTCCACAAGGGCCTATCCTTCTTAATTAAAATCCATGCCTCTGCCATTTCAGCGCATTATAATACTGAGACACCCCTCTTCTCTCACCCCCCTGCTAAAACAGTTCCTTAGAGGGGCCAAAATTTTAAGACCCCCTAGGAGAGCTCACACTCCAGCCTGGGGACCTTAACTTTGTATTGGAAAAGCTCACCCCCCGCCCCCTTTGAGCCAGCTGCAACAGCAGAGTTGAAATTTCTTTTTTGGAAAACAGCCTTCCTTCTAGCCATCACTTCAGCAAGAAGAGTGTCTGAATTACAGGCCCTCATGGCAGTGGAACCCTTCATTATCTTCCATGCGGACAGGGTTTCCCTCAGGACTAATCCTTCCTTTATGCCCAAGGTGGTGTCTAGTGTGACCCTAAATCAGTTCATTCATTTGCCTACTTTTTTCCCTAATCCACAAAACAAAGGGGAATGAATACTGCACTCTCTGGACGTGCACAGACAAGTTAGATTTTATTTGGACAGGACTAAGCCTCTCAGAAAATCTGAACAGCTGCTAGTTGGCTTTGCTGCATGGGCAGAGGGGAAGGCCATTTCAAAGCAAACCATCTTGAAATGGATAGCCCATTGCATTCATTTCTGCTACAAGCACCATGGAAAACCTACCCCACAAGGGGATAAGATCACATTCTACTAGGGCTGCATGTGCCTCTGCGGCTTTTCTCAGAGTCCCTACCAGGTACATCCTAGAAGCTGCTACCTGGAGCTCTGTACACACCTTCACCAAGCATTACCACATGCCTGTCTCTTCCAAATCCAGAGCTGGATTTGCCACTGCAGTCTTGCAGGGCTTAATAGCTGGTCCTAATGCTCTTTAACTTCCTCCTCCCTTCCTTAGCTTTGGGAATCAACCCAAATATGATGACTGCAACAGTGAAACACGAAGAACATAGTACAGTTGTGTACACTTACCATAAATGTAGATGTTTAAGTGTATTCACTGTTGCAGTCCTGGTTACCCTCCCTCCAGCCCCCTGACTTCTCTTGGCTCCACCTTTCCTTCTTGTTTGGTATATTTATTTTTTCTGGTGTATTTGCTTTTTGATGGGGTTGTACCATACCATATAATCGCTTTCTATTGTGGGGGCACCTGATATCTGGGGCAGGAAAAACTGAAGTAATAATGTTGGCTGCATGTTTTATACCCCTGACGACCTGACGTCATGGAAGAGGAGACAGCATCTGATGCAGAAATCCGAAGACTCTGGTATTCAGGCTGGCTGAGGGCTACCTGCAGGCAGATAACCCAAATGTGATGACTGTAACAGTGAATACACTCGAACATCTACATTTATGGCAAGTGTACACAACTGTACTTTTCCCATAGTATTCAGTGTCCCGAGTTGGGTGTGTATAGAAACTTGAAAACTGTTCCAACCGGAGACCTATTGTCTTTACTTGACTAGCATGGTAGCACTGTTGTTGACCCCCATTATTTTTTAGGGTTTTGAGTATTTGCTGCTGTGAAGAGTTGTTGGATCACCTGACATGTAGATGTTGATGATGTATATGTAGTTGAGCCGTTACCTGTTTAAGTTAATTTAGATCACACAATATGATTTCTTTCCCTTATGCAACTTACCTTTGTAACTTGTAGCACTTTTTCATATATTGGTGCACTTATCCTGGATTCTTCCATTGCCTGCTCTCATCCTCAATAGTTCCACTTGCATGACAATATCCCAGAATGATGTGGGACCCTAACCATGAGGGTGTCTTTTTCGGGAGACCTCTTTGCATGGAGATGCCTTAATTCTGTATGCATAGAGTCTCAGAGGTGAGACCAGTCATGCACTTCTGACTGGGAAGGATCAGGCAAGGCGCTATCAGACTGACTTGTAGTGTGTTTTTTCTCCTTTCTTATGCTGGCCCTGCCTCCCACCCTTGTGCTGGGATGACATCACCTGTGTAAATGCACACTGGCATTGTGAGGCGAAACAGCACCCATCTTTGTTCTAATGTGTCATTCTTATACCTGTCCAGCCATTGAAGTAATAGCTATGTTGTCACAACCCTGGTGTCCACACTGACATTTACATTCCTACACCCTCCCATTGGAGGAAGGAACCATACCTCTCAACTTCTTAGCTCAAGAAATCTGGACACAACCAAAAATAATGAGGGGACAAGGCTCAAAAATAGGGACAAATTTTAAATATTGCTCTTATGAACTTAAAAAGTTAAGAATAAAAGGTTTTGTGTTACCATGAATTTTCTGAAGTATATGATGTATACTCAAATATCTGTCATTATTTAGTGACTTCAGTCATCCGTGATTTGCCAGAATACCACAAATTTTAGGAGGAACAGTCAGACTAAAAATATATGGCAAAAATCTGGACAGTTGAGAAGTCTGGAAGAGGCGAGAAGACAAATGGCTCATCATTCCTCTGCACCTTGCTCCAGTAGGAGCTGAAGTCACTAATTGTACTCTGGTCACTTGGTTCAGTAGGCAGGGCTCATCTTCTCTATGAACAGAGATGGCTTTGCTTACATCTAGAACTCCTGACTCTTGCCTTTTTCAGTCAGCTTTTACTGAAACAATTCAGAATCCCTGAAGATGCAACTTTTTTCATAGGGAATATGTTATGCTTGACCACTTCTGAAATGTACATAATTCACTTTGCTCTACTCTCATGGTGGATTTCTTTATGGTCATATCTCACAACTGGTTATTACCTGGAGACCCAATCATAATTCTCAATGTTCAGAGCCACTACTGTAGAAGTAAAGTATTTGGGTTTTTGGTGTTGGTAATATTGCTTGCCTTATGGATTAATTAGAGGGACAAGCTATGCTTGCAGTAGCTGATGACCTTTAAGGTGAACATAGTTTGCACCTTGTGTGTTTTTTGTAACATTTGTTGTAATGAGTGCTAACATTTGCCCACAAGTCGCTCAACTATTATCATAAACACAGTGCTGGCACCTGGAAGATGCTAATTCTGTAGAAAGTGTTTGTCAACTTTACAAAACTATAATAGCTGGAGAGCATATTTCAAACTGTAGTTCTATGACAGACTAAAACATTTCAATTAAAACTGAAAGCCCTTATAGGTTCTTAGGTTAATGGATAAGTACAATTCAGCTATCCATGCGGACCATTTTTAGCCTAGCCAGTTTCCCTTTTTGTGCTCGAATTAGCCTATCCCAGTTGGTTAAAGATTGTCCTTGCTCATCCTATCATCGATAATGTATTACCCCTAATGAAAATAGCTGGGATCATACCATAAAATAATTGGAAGGGACTTAGGCATAGGATAAAGCATTTAAGAGCTCCCTCTGTCCATTAGTAGTACAGGGGACAGTCATGGGATAAATTTTCCATTTTCCATCCATAGATCCAAGTTGCGCTTGAATGTGGACAGGGATGAACTTTGTTTAATGTGGATGGCGGAGTTTATTTCAGAGCATAGGTATCCTCTCTGAGATAGACCTGTCCCTCCAAACCGTGTTCTTGTTGCGGAAGAGGTTTAGATCCCTAAACAGAGTTTTTCTGATACTGTTTGACTTGCTGATGTACATTAACAACATCAGTAATGGGTCGGAGGATGCTTTGTTTGCCAGACACAGGTCACCTTTTCACAGTCTGTGGGATACTTAGTATAGTGACAGGGCTTTGAGTTCGTCTGTGTAGGACATGTTCTTCAGGATTTGTAAACTTTTAGTAAGGTATCTGTGGGTGTTCCAGTTGTTGCATGTGTTTGGACAGATGTATACCAAAGGGGGGATTTTGTATTCAGTGACTGGCCTAATGACGGCTGAGTAAAGAGGGACAATGACTTCACTAGATCTAGACACAATCCCTTTGATGTTCATCGTGTTACACTGCTGCAGTCATCACACTTGGGTTATCCTGCCGTCAGGCGATCCCGCAGTCGGCCAGAGTTCCAAAGTCTTGGTCTGGCGTCGGTTGCTGTCTTTTTTTCCCTGACGTCAGTGCGCCAGGGGTATATAAGATGCATCCGACGCCATTTTCTCCAGTCTTTCTTGCCGCACGGTGCCTGAAGCAGAAGCAGTTAGCAAGTGCCAGTCGGCCGACTCCTGAGATTTTCAAATTGAATTTCAGACCAAAGTCTTCAATAAAGCTAAGTACCCCGTTGGGGAACCTTTTCTTGCCTCAGTCCGATGTCAGAAAAAGTTAACAATTGCATTTGTTGTGGGAAACAAATATTCATTCTTATTGTATTCCTTGCCTAGGCCCAGACCACGACGTCACAGGTTGTCGGTTTTGCGCTAGGTTTAATAAAAGAACTATAAAACGTCGGTTTGATTTTGCCGACATTATTTTGGTAGGAAATTTCATTATACCATGCCGTCAGAGCAACCAACGACCAGAATGCATAAAAAACGCAAGGATAAGGACAGGCAGCCGAGACCCAAACCGGACTCCGAGGCCTCTGCTGGGCCCGTCATCAGTTCTCTGGTTTTCAGTGAGGTGCCTACGCAGCTCCTGACGACCGCTGATTTAGAACCTCAGACGGCTTCCGATTCCCAAGCGGAGATTACTAGGCCTCCAGCCCCTTCCAACTCCAGGGCAGAAGGTGATTCCGGTGCAGTTGAAACGCCTTCAGTTACAGAAGGTGTCTTCAGAATGACTACACTCACCATTAAATCCTATGCAAAGCTGAAAACTCCTTTAAAAGCAAAAAAGACTGTACAGCAGTCTCCAGTACAAGGCCCCATGCCTAAGAAACAGATGCTTAAGATGGCTGAAGATTTAATTACCCTAATTAGGGGTGCCCATCTCCCTCCTGATAAAAGGCCAAGACAGGAGGAGGATTACACTTCCTCTGACCAGGTCTCAATTTCCTCAGATTCTTCTGAGGAACAGGAATACTCTTTTCCCCCTTATGAAGATTCTGATGCTGAAGAGTCTATTCCTTCAGCATCTCCCCCAGAAGACTACTCTTTTGGGGAAACTTTACATACCATGAGGGAACATTTCCATTGGGAAGGCCAGGATTACTCTGATTCTAAGAAAAGGTGCCGAGAATTTCTTTTACTACCCCAGCACAGACCACTGGCTGTTCCACCCGTTTTAGACATTGTGGATGATGTTTATTTAGAATCTAGCCTTAACCCAGACTCTCTACCGCCTGCACCAGCCAAACCAGACAGATACTACAGAGTCCATGACTCTCACAAGTTCCTATATAAAAGCCCTGTTGCTGACCCAGAAACCATTTCCCAGGGTCCCAAAGGGATTAAGGCCTCTATTGCTAAAAATCCTGTACCCTCTGAAAGGGTATCCAGAGCACTAGACAGATGGGGAAAGAAAGTATATACCTCAGCTACTCTAGCCATGAGGGCCTTCGATTGCCAGTTTCACATGCTGAAATATCAGCAATACCTGATGTCTCAATTAAAACAAGAAATGATAACACATTCAGAGCAGCGTGATTTCAAGGTAATGCAAGATCTGTTGCATGCAGCTGAACAAGTGGGAAAACATACTTTGCAATGTGGATTTGATTCATTGTAGGCTTCCTGTAGAGCAGCAGTGACTCGGTCTGTCGTACGTAGGCATGCTTGGTTAAAAGAACAAACCCTACCTGATCATGTTAAAGCAAAGTTATTGGATGCACCTTTACAGCAGAATGTTTTATTTGGTGTGAAAGCAGAAGAGGTTTTAAAGAAAATGGAGGATAAGGCAAAATCTATGCAGACGGTCAAGGATTTTTTGCAGGTTCAACCCCCTCGTTTCAGCAGAAATTGACCAACATAAAACTGGTCCTTTCCAGCTTCTGACAGACCACAGAGGGGCAAATACAGACGCCCAAGGGACAGAGGTCAGTCACAAGGCCTTTACAAGCCTCAACAATGGGGTTCCACAACCCAGAAAGGAGGAGAAGACAGGCCCCAAGCTGTCAGAAGACAAACACAATGACTTATCCCTCAGACTGCCAAGCAAATCTCTCTTGGCAGCTCCCTTGGGAGGAAAATTAGCACTTTTTGCAGACAACTGGTGCATCATCACAAAAGACAAATGGGTCCTAAATATTGTCTCTCAAGGATACAGATTCCACTCTCACACTTTACCAAGGATAAAAGGAATGCCAAACCTGCTACCAAATCAATGGGCAGAGGCTCAAAAACAAATTACAGCTCTCATGGACATGAGAGCCATCCAACAGGTACCTACACAGGAGCAAGGACAAGGATTTTACTCAAGACTCTTTCTAGTCCCCAGAAAGGACAAAGTCTGGAGACCCATTCTGGACCTCTCAATTCTAAACACCTATTTGCAAGTACCCAAATTCAAGATGCTAACACTACAGCAACTTCTTCCCATGCTGGGCAAGAAGGCTTGGCTAGTAATGCTGGATCTCAAGGAGGCATACCTGCATGTCCCTATCAGACAAAATTGCAGAAGATACCTCCGATTTATTGCATGTTCAACTCATTATCAATTCTCTGCACTGCCCTTTGGCTTATCCACTGCGCCCAAATATATCCATACCTGGACGACTGCCTTATTCAAGCAGAAAGCAAGGACATTCTTTTACAGCATCTGGCATTTGTCAGACACCTTCTAAGTTGCCTAGGGTACACAGTAAACGAAAAGAAATCAAAACTTTTGCATGACATCCCAAGCTCCTTTTTATTTGGTTCAACTCCAGGAATACTTTATCATTACACTTGCTCCTGTCAAACACACAAAATAAATTAATTAATTACTGAAGGAGAACAGAGGATCTGACCTGTTAGAATAGAAGTATGTACCTACCATAACATTCCATGTTAGTTGTCTTCTCTCACCTTCTTCTTCTTGACGGTGGAGCGATCCTCGGTCCATCAACTCTAAGCTCAGAGTCACTTTTACCAGCTCGAGGCACCCCATACCATGATGCAAGGCGGTAAGTACCCAGATCTCGTTTGTTGTCTACAGGCAATAACACCTAGCATAAAAACTTCCCAAAGGAAGAAAGAAGGCAGAGAAAAAGTCTGAAGGATGGGATAGGAAGACCAGAACTGAATGGTCTTAAAAGCACTCTTCCATGTAGGGAGAAAAGGTCTGTCCAGGCCAGGGGAAGGAGGGAGGGTGCAAGAAAGAAGGGAGAAGACAACTAACATGGAATGTTATGGTAGGTACATAACTTCTCAATAAATTAGTTGTCAATCTTGCCTTCATTCTTGCTGATGGGACCTCCATAGCACCTCTATCCTGGGTGGTCAATGGAACAGACTCTTGAGAACTGTAGAGCCAAAACTGGCTCTGTCCCTGGAGGCAAATCCAATTTGTAATGAGAAACAAATAGAGGGGGCCCAAGTGGCTGCTGCACAAATATGTCTAATGGAAGCTAGCCTGAAAGCTTTGGAGTGCTAAGTTCTGGTTGAATGCTTTAGGTTTGAGCACAGCTGTTTTCCCTGAGCTGATAGATTTCAGGGTGACAGAAAGCCATCTAGTAAGGTCACTTTAGAGATGGGAAGGCCTTTTGTTATCAGCATAAGAAATAGCTGACAATTCCTGAACTGTTTTGTTCTGTCAAATAATATCTGAGTTGGCAGTGAACATCAAGATAATGTAATTTTGTTCCGATCTGTTTGAGTAGTTTGGGAAAATACAGGAAGGTCAATAGATGATTCAAATTACTTTTGAGGACCTTAGGCAGAAAGGTGGATTAGTTCTCAAGGATACTCTGTCTTTGTGGAAGACCAAAAAGGGTCACAGAACAGAGAGCATGAAGTTCAGAACTCTCTAGAGAATAGCAACCAGGAAGAGTGTTTTCCATGAAAGAAATTTCAGGGAACAAGAAACAGTGGCTCGAAGTGGGAAGAATCAAGGATGTCAGCACTAAATTTAGGTCCTTGAGGAGGAGGATTGCTGAGTAGGAGAAAATTCCTTTTAAGAAGCTCTACAAAGCCTGTGGGACATATGTTGTGATCTGCGAACCCGACATGAAAGTTGAGATAGCAGCTAACTGAACTTTTACTGGAAGAAGAAGGAGCTGTTTGAAAGATTTCCTCAGAAATCCAAAACTGCTTGAATGGAGCAGTAAAGGGATCAATATTGTTTCTTTTGCCCAACAGAGAAAGTGTTTCCATTTGCTGGTATAAATCCTTCTGGTAGAGGATTTTGTGAAGCCACTATGAATCCACTAACAGGATTAGAGATCATAGGAAGCCTGGCTGAAGGAAGGAAGTGGAGCAACCATGCTGTAGTTGAGAGAAGGATATGACGGTGCAGCTGACCCGATTGGTGAATCAGAAACAGCGGAGCTTTAAAAGAACAAACCCTACCTGATCATGTTAAAGCAAAGTTATTGGATGCACCTTTACAGCAGAATGTTTTATTTGGTGTGAAAGCAGAAGAGGTTTTAAAGAAAATGGAGGATAAGGCAAAATCTATGCAGATGGTCAAGGATTTTTTGCAGGTTCAACCCCCTCATTTCAGCAGAAATTGACCAACATAAAACTGGTCCTTTCCAGCTTCTGACAGACCACAGAGGGGCAAATACAGACGCCCAAGGGACAGAGGTCAGTCACAAGGCCCTTACAAGCCTCAACAATGGGGTTCCACAACCCAGAAAGGAGGAGAAGACAGGCCCCAAGCTGTCAGAAGACAAACACAATGACTTATCCCTCAGACTGCCAAGCAAATCTCTCTTGGCAGCTCCCTTGGGAGGAAAATTAGCACTTTTTGCAGACAACTGGTGCATCATCACAAAAGACAAATGGGTCCTAAATATTGTCTTTCAAGGATACAGATTCCACTCTCACACTTTACCAAGGATAAAAGGAATGCCAAACCTGCCACCAAATCAATGGGCAGAGGCTCAAAAACAAATTACAGCTCTCATGGACATGAGAGCCATCCAACAGGTACCTACACAGGAGCAAGGACAAGGATTTTACTCTAGACTCTTTCTAGTCCCCAGAAAGGACAAAGTCTGGAGACCCATTCTGGACCTCTCAATTCTAAACACCTATTTGCAAGTACCCAAATTCAAGATGCTAACACTACAGCAACTTCTTCCCATGCTGGGCAAGAAGGTTTGGCTAGTAATGCTGGATCTCAAGGAGGCATACCTGCATGTCCCTGTCAGAGAAAATTGCAGAAGATACCTCCGATTTATTGCACGTTCAACTCATTATCAATTCTCTGCACTGCCCTTTAGCTTATCCACTGCGCCCAAATATATCCATACCTGGACGACTGCCTTATTCAAGCAGAAAGCAAGGACATTCTTTTACAGCATCTGGCATTTGTCAGACACCTTCTAAGTTGCCTAGGGTACACAGTAAACGAAAAGAAATCAAAACTAGTGCCCTCACAAGACATAATATTCTTGGGTGCCAGCTTAAATACAACGGCCCAGATGTCTTATCTCACGCCAGACAAGCAAGAACAATTGACTCAATACTTCAAAATGATGGCAACAAAGACCTAACTCCCTGCAAGAAAAATTCTGCAGGCCTTGGGATTCATGGAATCTTGCATACTACTAATATCATTTGCAAAACTGCATATGAGGAAATTACAATGGTACCTGAAAAGCGTATGAACTCAACACAGCCACAGCTTGGAAACAATGATACCACTCATTCCCTGTCTTCAACAGCAGTTTCTATGGTGAGCTCAGGCATGTCACCTCAACAAGGGTCAGCCTTTTATCTTACCCACAGCCAGGCAAACTATAACAACAGATGCATCGGATTATGCCTGGGGAGCACACATGGCAGGACAGTGCATCCAGGGCAAATGGTCTACAGATCAAAGGCATCTGCATATCAATCAAAAAGAAATGCTAGCTGTACAAAATGCCCTAACAACTTTCAAGGACCTCCTACATCCAGGACAACTTTTAATAAAGACAGACAACACCACGGTAATGTGGTACATAAACAAGCAAGGGGGCACACACTCCTACCCCCTATGCAGACAAGCAAGGACCTTGTAGAACACAGCACTGACCTACCAAATTCAACTACAAGCACAATTCCTGCCAGGAAAGAAAAACACATTGGCAGACTATCTAAGCAGAAACATCACTGATCCTCATGAGTGGCAACTAGATCCACAAGTATTTGCAATGATAACTCAAAAATGGGGCCGCCTAGACATAGATCTGTTTGCCAACCCCCAAAACTGCCAACTTTGGAAATTTTTCACAAGGGCCACAAGGGCATACCACCCAATAGCTTGGAAAGTGAACACCCTCTCATTCAGTTGGAAAACATTGACAGTGTATGCCTTTCCTCCACTGCCTCTTCTAGCAAAGGTGCTGCTGAAAGCCAGACTAGAGAGGCCACAAATGATGCTCATTGCTCCAGACTGGCCATGCCAACACTGGTATCCGATACCAAGGAACATGGCTCAAGGCCCACCATGGATTTTGCCTCAAATTCCTCACCTGCTCACTCAGCAACACAATCAGATTCTACACAGCCAGCTCAAGACTTTAAACCTGGCTGCATGGCAAATTACCTAAGCAACCAGTCAACACTTCTCTCTAAAGCTGTTATGGATGTCATTCTGGAGGCAAGGAGGCCCAGCACCAGGAAAACCTATTCAGACAAATGGAAAAGATTTTGCGCCTGGAACCAGGCTAAAGGCCAAAATCCCCTAGTTCCAAATATTCCTCAGATTCTACAATATTTAACTGAGATGTTGCACAAAGGACTTTTCATCTATTAAGATCCACGCCTCAGCAATTTCAGCTCACTACAGCACGGATCCTCCTATATTTTCACATCCACTCATAAGACAGAACCTCAGAGGGGCTAAGAACATAAGACCACCCTGGAGAGTACCAACACCAACTTGGGATCTCAACTTTGTCCTGGAAAAGCTTACACTGCTGCCCTTTGAACCAGCTTTTACAGCTGATTTACAGTTTTTATCATGGAAAACTGCCCTGCTGCTAGCAATAACTTCAGCAAGAAGAGTGTCAGAGCTACAGGCCCTAATGGCAGTGGAGCCTTTCATCATTTTTCATCAAGACAGAGTCTCTCTGCGAACTAACCCCTCTTTTATGCCAAAGGTAGTATCCAGTGTGGCTCTAAACCAAACCATTCATTTGCCCACCTTTTTCCCAAGCCCCCAGAACAAAGGAGAAAGGCTCCTGCATTCTTTGGACATTCACAGGCAATTGCGTTACTACTTGGATAAAACTAAGGCTTTCAGAAAGTCTGACCAGCTCTTTGTATCCTATGCTGCAGGATCACAAGGAAAAGCTATCTCAAAACAGACCATTTCAAAATGGATAGGACATTGTATCCGTTTCTGCTACACACATCATGGGAAACCTGTATCTGCTAGCATTAGCCACCAGAGCTACAGCAACATCAACAGCATTTCTCAGAGGGGTACCCACCAAGGATATTTTGGAGGCTGCAACTTCGAGTTCAGTGCACACCTTCACCAAGCACTATCACCTACCACTATACTCTAAAACCAGAGCTGGCTTTGCCACTGTAGTCCTGCATGGCCTACTAGCTTCTCCAAACCCTGTTTAGTTCCACCTCCCATCCTTAGCTTTGGGACTCAACCCAAGTGTGATGACTGCAGCAGTGCAACATGATGAACATAGTACAGTTTTGTACCTACCATAAATGTAGATGTTCGAGTGTTCACATTGCTGCAGTCCAGGTTACCCTCCTTCCATCCCCTGTGACCTAGCTGAACTTTTCTATTCCTTTCTATCTTGAACAACCTTTGTGGTGTATTTGCTGGTTACTAAAGGTATTCCTTTTATTTCCTTTGCATGTTTAATTAGCAATATGTATTGCCTACCTACTTGGGGACACCTGACATCTGGGGCAAGAAAAACTGAAGAAAATCGCGTTGGATGCCTCTTATATACCCCTGGCGCACTGACATCAGGGAAGAAGCGACAGCAACCGACGCCGGACCAAGACCTTGGAACTCTGGCCGATTGTGGGATCGCCTGATGGCAGGGTAACCCAAGTGTGATGACTGCAGCAGTGTGAACACTCGAACATCTACATTTATGGTAGGTACAAAACTGTACTTTTATAAGCTCTGCAGTACAAAATGACTTTCTTTTAACAATAGACACATTGGTCAAAAGTTAGGTCACTGTCCAAGTAAATTCCCAAATACCAAACTGGGTCAGCTCTTACGGAAGTATTGTCAATGTGACAGTTCCATGGTCTTGCGCTTTTACTTGTGATGCAGTAATTTCATTTCAAAAGCAAATGTAACCATTAATTTTGATGTAAAACAAAATCTGCTTAATGTTCACTACCAGATATGTTAGAAAAGGCAAACATGAGCTTTGGCTGAGGTATGTTCACTTGGGTATTGAGCAGATGCAGTTATTGCTGTTGATTACCTTACGACACTTAAGAGAATTAGAATTTCTACATTCAGAGCATTACTCTTTGCCAGCAACAGAGGTGACTTTTGCTAGTTTGTTTTACCCCACAGAGATGGTTACTGTATTTCTTTGGTTTTTCAGAGTACAGAGGGAAGTAATGTAGTGTGCTTTCACCGTAACCTGTTGTGCTTACTAAAGAACTTGGCTGTCTTTTTATAGAGAGTTATATATAGAATAATATAGGGCAAAGGCAGGGCAGGGCATTGTCTCTCATTTCTGTAGGATTGACTGATTTTCAGATACTATTGCACTTGACAGCAGATGAAAAGTAAGAACAAAGTAAAACTGTTTGTACACTCAGCATTCTGTGATGATTAAGAAAGATGCACTGATTTCATGTCCAAAATGGGGGGGCATTTACACAGGTGCTTGTAAAAGTTGGCGTACTGCCCTTATGACTTTCAAAAGCCATCTGCTGCTCTTCTTAATAGAACAATGCTGAATTTAGATTTCTTCTGATGCACAGTAAGAAGTCAATCTGTAACGCAGAGGACTTGTCAAAATCCACTTTATTTAACGAACCTTTCATAACTCATTTAAATTAACTTTTTCATTACTCATTTTTGTATCTACACTGCTTCCGGATTATCTGCACTGGTAAATATTGTGCTCTTCACTGATTGGCTAGTAGCAAACAGTGCAATGGGAAGAACAATTTTGTTAAGTCTGTAGGTAGCAAACCTCAGGGAAGTCTCTGATCTGGTGACTTCAGCCTTGTAACATACGGTTATATATCTGTACTTGCAAATTTTTTTTAGTATTACAGCTTACTAGAACATTACGGTCTGACCATTTTTCATGTTCTTGGATGTCTGCCTTTACAAGACACTAAAGTGGTGGGTACAGTAAACTGTGAGTAAGAGAGTATTGGTCAGTGAAGTAAAACAGAACAAAAAAGTACAAATTTAAAATGGAGTGCAGGGTGTTGGAGCATTGTTATACGATTCAGTATGTTTGACTGATTTCCTTATTGGATTGTAGAGAAATCATTTGGAGCCCGAATGCTCTAAACCGCCCTTTTTAGAGCATCATTGTCCATCACCTTGGAATCAGTCTTGATGAAGGGATTGAACTGATCTCTAACCGATGTTTCATATACGCAGTGATGCTTTTTGGATAGCTTCATGACCTAGATGGAGAATTTACTCAGACCTAGTCCCAGACATAGAAGTTAATAAGCTTCATTTTGTGCCTGCCTGATGGGTATTACTGACCTTTTTATCTGCCATCCAGAATTCATGATGGATATAACAGCCTTGTTAACAAAAGGTTAATCAGTTTAATGCTTAAGCAATTCATGTGCCCCACTTCCCAGGAACAGCTGTTTGTTTTAGACATTACTATAATTTAGTGTAATGGAAAAAACTTTCAGATAAATTGTTTTTCTTTCCCCAAAAGATGTTCTGTAAATGTGAGGAGCAATATTTTCTTCCTTAATATCCACAGTGTGTTTTAAATTAAAACAAATGGAAGATGGTTAGTGTGACTTCATTTTGAGTAATTGGTTGTGGGATACCAGCAGAATTAAAGGAAATTAAAATTCTCCCAAAATAACTATTTTGCATTGTATGGTTAACACCAGTTTTAAACATCTTCTTACATTTTGAATCAAGTATTTCCTGCACTAAGAAATAGAACAGTCAGGCAGGCAGTCATCCCAAATAAACAGGACAGGCGTCTACTTAATGATCATGTTTAGTAACTAAAATTGCAAGTGGTGTGCCACTGTTATGTGATTACAGCTAAATCGTTTGAGTTTGTCACAGTTCAGAAAGGGTTCAGTGGGTAAAGCTCACACACATTTGTGCTTGTATGTGCACATGTATGTGTGCGTACATATAAGTAAGCAATATTGTGTGATGAATATATAGTGTACATACACATACGTACATGGACACATGCACCAATGAGACCTGTTATGTATGAGATCTTGACACTAAGTGCCACTTCGTCAGTGGCTATCCATGAGTAATTACATACACATCTGTATATATGTGAGGGTGTGTGTGTTTGTTTCTGTATACTTCCTTAATGTTTAGACTAGGACAGTGATGTAGGCAATTCTAAGCAGGAACTGCTTGCGTGTCACAGCATGTTTGTAATTGTAGACTCCTAAACATGTGCAGCACGACAGGGCTTCACCAGTTAACACCAGTCAGCTGCTGCTCCTGAATCTTTTTCATGTAAAATATAAGTGAGATTCACACATTCGGGTAGTGCAGCATTAATTTAATACTACCTCTCAATGTCGATAGGATCAGGAATGTAAAATGTTTTATTCTTACACTTGTGTGTCTGTTCCAGAGTAGAGGTATTCTCCACAGAGTTGTCATTGTCACATAAGACCAAGTTGATTGCTTGAGTAGCGACAGGAAACCTGCAGTGTAGTGAACCTAAGCTTAACTCCTTGGTATGCAGTGTTCTGTAGGTCAGGTCACCTGTGTATCGCTGAGCATAACCATGTAAACACAAAGTAGTCTGTCTTAGGGATTCTTGGTAGTTGAAGGTGAATGTGCAGGCATAACCATTTTTTAAGTCTTTCTTCCAGTTTAGAAGGTAGGGATCAAGTTTCTTGGATTGTCACACAAGTACCATAGATGTGATGTTTTTCCCCCAGTAGTGCAGATGAAATAGGGGACACTTGGTAATTTATCTTAGAACACTACCTATACAAAGGCCATTGGGCAGCCCTGGCATAAGGCATACTGTTGTGCTGTTGCATGTAGTAGTAGCAGTAATAATGACGGAGATGATGAAGATGAGTATGTATTGATGCTGTTCAGATCCAGATGCATAACATTCGGGTTTATACTTGTTTCTGTTTAATAGCATTTATTTAAATAATGCATGCAAACACAAAGTAAATGGATGGGCACACCATTTCCTTAACTGTGTTTCATGTGTCACAAATAAGTGGAGTTAAACGCATAATCAAAGCTGTCTTACATCAACAGGTTCTCTGGTTCGATTCTCAGCTGGGGTGCCTTCTGTGTGGAGTTTGCATGTTCTCCCTGTATTCGCGTGGGTTTCCTCCGGGTACTCCGGTTTCCTCCCACATTCTAAAGACATGCTTCTGGAGCATTTCTCCCCGGGCCTCCGCTGAAAATACGATCTGTGGAACCTAGTCGGACTTTCCTGGTCAACAAATGTTAAATAAAAATAAAAAATAAAATAAAACTGTAGTACTAATTGCAGTTTTAATTTTCTTGCTCTATTTACAATTGGAGCCTAATACCAGAAATACATAGAAATAATGTATTGGTACACAGTAATGTAACATTGTTGTTTCATCTCTAAAGGAACTAATTTCATTGGCTTTCCTGTATAGAAAAGTATTTTGGTGAATGTGCTTTATAAAGGAACACTTTTGACTACTAAATATAAAAAGTGTATTAGTTAAATGCAGCAGTAAAAAGGAAGCCTAACTGTGTGCTAATTATTGAACGGAAACATTTACTTATTTATTTAACATTCTTGACTGGAAACGTCGCACTAGGACAGAGCCTATTTTCAGGGAGGCCTGGGGAGAAGTGATCTTGACGCATGTCTTTGGAATGTGTGAGGAAACCGGAGCGCACAGAGAAACTTGTTCTTCAGTGATAGCATTAGCGCCTCTATGACTCAAAATCATTCTCCCTTTAAGAATTTCTCAGCATCACTTACATTTCCAAGCAATCACTTGTTAATATGTTAGATGCCCATTAACAGCCTGGATTTACATATGAATGAAGAGCTGAATCTGGCCACGGACACCGTCAGAACTTCTGCAACTTCCCTGGGTCTTAAGTGGCGATTTTGTGATTCACTGTGGTGGGCAGTAATTTGCAGGTGACTGTTTTCTTTCCTGTAGCATATTCAGCCACCTACAAATTATATTTGTCACATCTTTGAGATTCAGCAAGCCTGCTTAATTATTCATTATGCATGTAGGTAGTTTGTGCAATTCACTGATAAGCCCTTTGCAGTAAATTGGAGTCCATATTCCTTTAAGCTGGACTAAAGATCATATACTTCCCTCCCAGAAGATGTTTTCAGGCTTTTGTAGTTAACTTAAGGACAGATGTAAGCATATGTTAATTTTTTTTCTAATTAGGTAATACATTTTGTTGTATATACATTGACAGCAAGGGTGTTGTAACTAGGAATGCACCATTTAAAGAGCCATTGACGTGACTTTTTAAACTATTTTTTTTACCTTCTTGATATTAGAAACGTATTTCTGTATATTTTTCTTCAAATCATATTAGTTACTTTTTTAAACTAAGGTAATCCCACACAAATGCATTCGTGTTAATAATGAGTTCTGACAGGCATTCGAACTAGGTTACATCTGTGGACAGGGAATACTTTGAGGAGATAATTCCTTTGTTTTTGGTGTGAAATCTAAGGATTTGTGAAGGAGTTTTTGATTTTCCATGACCATTACTAGGGAACAGGTCTTCAGTGCACTTTCCAAGGCCAAAAACACAGCATAGATGGGCCCCGATGACATCCCAAGATGCTTAAAAAAACAACTTCTCTGGTCCACTTGAATCACTTTTCAACTAGAGCCTATAGCCAGGTTTTATGTCCATAGAATGGAAGATGGCTACAGTCATTCTCCTACACAAGAGGTTCAACCACTTGTTGTTGTCGTGTCTTTCGGCTTATCCCAGTTAGGGGTCACCACAGCCGAACTCCGGTCCACTAATGTTTGGTAGTGGATTTTTACGTGCTGAGTTACCAGCCCTGACGCGCAACCTTCAACGAAGGCACGCCCATTTACGCATGCCTCCACACACAAGACGCTCTAGTTGAGAATCGAACGCAACAACGTCTTGCTGTGAGGTGACACTGATCCGGTTAATTACAGGCCCATATGTCTGACCAGCCTCGTATGTAAGGCCATGGAAAGAAACATCATTGACATGATAAACGAGGACATGGGCCCAGCGTTTGCAGGTTATGTATCACAGTTCAGCTTTGTTAAAGGAAAGTCATGCATTCTTTGAGAGGGTCACCAAAACAATGGATGAGGGCAAGACTGTACACAGCTTACTTTAACCTGGCCATGGCTTTTGATAACAGCATGCCACTTAGGCGTTAGACAAGTTCACTAAGATATAAACTCTTTAATCACCCACTGGCTAGTCAACTGATTATTAGTTTTAAAAAGCTCGCGTTTTGTCTTTGAAATGGTGAACTGTATGACTATTTAATTGGCGCTTTCTTGGTTGGCATATAACAGATACTTTCTACATGTGTAATAGGATCATTCTTGGCATGTTGTAAACTTTCCTGATATCCATAATGTGGAATGAGTGAGACGTTTTTTATTGGATTCATTGATTAGCATATCACTCCAGATACATTTGTTTCTTTTTAAGACTTTAAACTTTACAAGGGTTGTTGCCTGTGGTACAGAATTCATTTTCCTAACTCCCTCCCTGGCATTAAAACTACACTCACTATACCCACTTCTTGAACTATATACACCACTGATATCTGGCTGCAGTTAACAAGGATAGCCTTGGATAACTGGAGCTTTAGACAAAGTAGTCCATGCCCCCCCCCCACCGCACTTCCAAAGTACTCTTTCCTGACCTTGCCCAGTGCTGTCCTTGTACCATACAAATTGATTATTTTCTGTTTTTTCATTGTTTGTCTTGCTTTTCTTTTTTTCTACCATCTTTTTAGCACACCATAACTAGTGAGGATTTCTCTGGAATAAGCTAGGAAGAACTGGCTGAATTAATCTGGTGACTGACCTCCAGAAGTCTGAGAGATAGATGGACAGAGGTGCATTTTGAGAACTTTTTTTTTAATCTTTTCATTTAATTATGACTTGAGCAAAAACTGTAAGGAAGGGAAAGAAATTCAGTCGCATTTTTCTTTCAAGGGAAAATAAGTTGCCTAAAGCTCAACTCCCTGAAGCCTGTAAAGCTTTTGTTTTTTGTATACTTCCAGTTCACACCCATACCTTCTTATGATGCCCCGAACATTCTTGGGTCTGGCTTCTTTAACCAAGTGTCTTACTAGATAATATGAAGTATCAGAAAGGGCAAGGAGTTAACAGAATGACACTCAGATTGTCAGTCTAGGATGTCCTGCAATGGAAAAAACATAAACATGAAAATATGAATAAGTGGCAAACAAATATTTAATATTTTTATTTTCATAACGGAGACCTACATTTTATTGAGATCTGTGGTGTGAAACACCACTGTGTATAAGACAATTCACTGAAAATTCTGGCTTTTATCCCACTTTACTGGAAATATTGCTAGTTAGCAATTATGAAAATTAATATTTCCATATGTACTTAAGAAGACAATTGACTAAATGTTGTGTGACATTAAGTGAAACCTTGAATGTTGTAAACTTGTCTGATATTTGCACTGTAAATTGCACATCTTGAGAGATGTCCAGTATAACACCCTGATCTGCTGTGAGTTACAACACAACAACACGAAAGTTACAGAACCAACTCATATTGCCAACGTCCTGGCAGATAGGTTCAGTGCTAACTTTACCCCCCCTCACCCCCTAAAGGGCCCATATCTATACAGGAAGAATAGAGTCCCTGTAATCATAATTGTGCAGGTAAAAGCTGCACTCTCTAAAACCAAAAACACAGCATCCATGGGACTGGAAAACATCCCAGGCTGCGTTTTACATGAACTTCAGAATGAACTGGCACCCCACCTAAGCACCATGTTCAATCATAGTCTCGCATCAGGCTTTGTAACCACTGAATGGTGCACAGCAACAGTTATCCCACTCCACAAAGGGAGAGCCACCACTGATCCTGGGAACTATCGCCCTATTAGCCTGACTAGCCTGGTCTGCAAGGCCATGGAATGTATCATCATGGAACTTATAAAGACATTGGGAAACTCCAAACTCTGGACCCCACCCAGTTCAGGTTTGTGAACAGCAGATCATGCCTTCTGAACCTAATCGACAACTTTGAGGCAGTCACCAAAGCCGTAGAAGAGGGTAAGGTGGTTCACACAGCCTATCTTGACCTCACCAAGGCTTTCAACACCATCCCCCATTCTGGAATTATAGCTAAACTCACTAAACTAGGTATACATCTCTACGTCACAAGATGGGTTGCCAACTGGCTCACTGACAGAACCCACACTGTAAAGGTTGCAGACTCCAAATCTGACTTCAAACCAGTGACAAGTGGAATACTACAAGGTTCAGTCCTGGGGCCTCTCCTGTTTGGTATCTACTTCTCTGAAGTACAGGCTAACACAGACGCCCTCTGGCTAACGAAGTTCACAGATGACTGCAAACTCGGAGCCATAGTCGAGTCCCCAAATGATGTGGACATCCTACAGAAGGGACTCACGCAGACAGATTTCTGGTGTCAGAGACATGGCCTCAAGCTCAATGCCAAAAAGTGCATTGTCATCCCCTTTGGTAAAAACTCTGTACCCATGAACTACCACATAAACGGCAGTCTACTTAATGCCGAATGTGTGATAAGAGACCTTGGGACCCAGGTGGACAGCAGTTTCTCCTTTGATAATCACATCACCACAGTAGTCAGGAAATCCTTCTATGTGGCACACCTCATCTCAAAAGGGTTCTCATCTAGGAAAAAAGAGGTAATTGTTCCCCTCTACTCGGCACTCATTAGACCCATTATAGAGTACAACGCCCGTTTTGGAATGTTCCTCACAAGACATCTGCAGTAGCTGGAAAGGTCACAGAAGTACCTCACAAAGAGGATTACTGGTCTCAAACAGATGCTCCACACTGATTATCTCAATAAAACCCCAGCTTTACTCTGTAGCATATTGCCTACTCTGAGGAGATCTCTGCCTAACATATAAAGCTATGTTGAACCCAGAGCTGTTGGACATGCTACACCTAAAGAAACCCCAATCTCCATCCCCTCCGAGCTTCCTGCTCTAGGGACCTAAACCTTGTCACCACAATAATAAACAGGACATGCTGGAGGGATAGATTCCTGTCCCAGAGATTTCCCATACTCTGGAAGAAGGTACCCATCTATGTCAAGCAAATTTCCTCATTAGCACTCTTCAAGAAAAATCTTGATGAGTGGATGGGAAATAGGAAATACACCCCAGGGATCACTTCTGTGGCTCTGCTCAACAGGGGCACAGGAAATTCACTTTCTGGGGTGGCATATGCCAGGGAACCTTGTTGGCTAGGCTTACTTAGGCCGATAGCCTAGTACCTACCTATAAACCTATTTGTACTAATTGTATATGTTTTCATATTTCTGTAAATGCCTCAGTAAACATGCATTTGTAGAGGAATTTCTTGTTGGCATGTGAAAGCTTATCTCTGGTTAACAAAAATGTTCCATACAGTGTAGAACTCATTCCGACCCTCAGCTTACCTCTCGCATCTTAGCTCAAGAGTAAGCTAAAAAAAATATGGAAGACAGAGAACCAAAAATCGGGGACAATTACAGCATCTGTGCCTCCACCACATGCACCTGTACATGTTATACACAAACCAGCCAATGAGCTGCAGCCACTTGTGATATTGTGAGTATACCCCACAGAACTTTGATTGTGATCGGATGAATGAATAAATACAAAAATAATTGCCACACAGAGTTTTATCTTTTAGCCCAGTGTTGTCAAAATACAGTGTATAGCCCATTTTGAACCCCCCTACCCCCCTAAAACATGGCTTCTTAAAATATTGGCTCAAGAATCATAGAGAATGGTGAAAAATAACGGGGAAAGTACCAAAATCGAGTGTAGATATTACTCTTGTATACTTAAGTTATTAAATAAGACTTTACATTGGCATGTTTATTTTTTGAATGCTATTAAGTCTGTATCTCAAATGTATGGTTAATGATTGCAGTCATCAAGCTTTGAAGAACAAACCAAAATAAGTCAAAATTCAGAAAAAATTTTGAGAAAATACAGTTGAGGGCATCTGTGTTCCTTACATTCCAGCATACATAAAACATATACACACGATCATACCCATCAACTTTACTGCCAGAATTCTATGCAAAGCCAAAAATAATGTTGACAGGGGCAAAGAACCATAATTAGGGACAGATTTGAAATATTTGTCATACAGACTTAGAAAGTTGTTAAAATACTGGGTTTTGCATTAATTTCTTTTTCAGAAGGATGTGAAGTCTGAAGCTGCTATGTCTGCCACTATTTAGTGACTTTAGTCCTCAGTAATTTACCAGAAAGCCATTGATTTTATGAGGAACAAACAAAAAACAATTTGAGGTAAAATGAGAATATGCTACAAAATTTTGGACAAATGAAATGTATGGATGCAGCCATCAGTTACACTCCAATTACTAACTGTACCCCCACCAAACTTTGATTTTAACCCAACAAAGGACACATCAGTGCATCATGTTAACTGTCTGCTGTCAAAAATTGTGTGCAACCCACTTCACCCCTCCATACGTCTTAGCCTCTTAGCACAAGTGTCGAGGAGAAAGCTGAAAAATGGAGGACAAAGGACCAAAACCAGGGATGGATACTGCTCCTGTATACCTAGAATGTTGGTAGAGTAGAAGGCTTTGTGTCAATCATGCTTTTTCCAAAAGCTAATAAATGTGAAGCTCCTTATTTAGTGACCATTCCTCATTAATTATCTGCAAAAGAAAAACAAAATTATGAAAACTGGAACAAATAGACAAATCAGATGTGTTCTGTGAAATCGGGGACAATTGAGCAAATGTCCCCCCTGACAATTATATCACACACCCACAGATTAAAAAATCCTTATCTTTCTAAGTGGCATACATAGTACTAACAAGTAAGATTCTTTTTAAAACACTTGCTCATACAGTAGTTAACTTTTAGCTTCATGTTTGAACCGCTTTAAGCAGCTGAGCCAGTCGAAACAGCTCCTTGCTGCTTCACATTGCATCTGATGAGCTGCATTTTCAGCTCCATTTCTGCCTTCTGAAAAAGGTAGAAGAACCCTTACAGTGCTAGGCTGTTCCAATACTCTTGAAGTTGTCTCACTCTGCTTGCTGTTTTATTTCCCTTAGTAATCATTCTGATATTGTTTGAACTCTGCACATGTGCAGTGGTGTGCACAGAGTTTTGTGCTGGTTAGCACATTTGTTCTAAGGCTGTTTAAAACAAAAGGTAAAAAATAACAGACATACTTGATAACACTTGTCCCCACTATATCTTAATTTGAACGCTGATGTTGGTTATAAAAATAATCATCACTGCTTTAAAACCGTATTAAACTGTTTGCTTGTGACAGTGTCCTCAAGCTCAAAGGTGATGGTAGGGTGCCGTGGTAGTGATAGTGGTGTATTTATGTATTGTGTTTAGTGCTTGCTGTGAAGGAGTGTGTTGATGTATTTAGCGTTTGCAGTCTGTACAGCTGTGAAGGAGGAGTGTACTGATCTGATGAGAGGTTTGAGTGGGGGGTGGAATAACCATGATGTGGATTTAACCTTAAAATCACCTTGCTTCTGCCTCTGGGTCATCATCCTTAACTGCTGCACTGTTTATGATACTGTGTGTGTGTGTGTGTGTGTGTGTGTGTGTGTGTGTGCGCAAAATATGAATATGCACACAAATTGTATACTGTGCTTTGATATTTAAGGAGTTGTTTTGCCATTTGTTCCACTGATGATACCCAGTAAGAGATTATAGCCTCTAGCACTGGTAGTTTGTTGTAGTAGGATTGCAGTGTGAGTAGAATATTTTTTTCCTTGTCAGCTGTGTTTTATGATGTTAAATGAGCCATGCATTTTAGATCATGTTCATTTTATATTGAGGTCTTAGTTGCTGTTGGGGATGAGTGCTGTTTCTCGTTGGTTACATGCAGGGTAATATATTTGCTTTTTTAATTAGTGTTCTTGGTAACAGAATCACACTTTTACTAGTGTTATGTCGAGTCGTCATCATCTGCTAATTGCAGGTGAAGTATTGTAAACATAAACATTATTAACATCAAGATCATTTGGCAATGCATTGCATGATTTTCCCTCTACAGATTCATATATTTTCATTATGAGGGTTGTGAGTTGTCAAATGAAACTCTTCTCATTCTAAATTATTGCATAGGACAGAAGGCACTTTTTGCTTACTTAGTTTAAATATAAGTGTACAATCTTAATTTTTCAGCAGATGCTAGTTCACAGGCTTCATGCTGTGCATATACATTTGTTTCACGATATGTTACTGTTAGATGCTTAAAATTAGTAATGATCTCCCACGTGGTCTTGAATATGGTACTTTTTTGTCATTTGGCCATTGCTCATTTGCATTTTTTCAGGCCTGAGCGACTTGCATTACCACTGTGGATTGCCAACTCTTTAATTATAGCAGGTCACAGTTGTTCTAATGAAGGCAGAGATGAGAATAAATTACTGTGGGACTATGATTTGATGCGGACCACAAAAGTGCAGCAACCATTGCTTTTGCATTTTTATTACCCTGACCTTGGTACACATTTCACATGAATGATTGTATAGCACTTGTTTTCCTTTTGTCACCCCCCCCCCCCCCCACACACACACACACACAAATAAATCTTTTCTTTTTTAAAAAGTTAGTTTACTTGATATACTTGAAGAATTTGAACGGTCATAATGTAAGAGATGTGTGAAAGACTTTCCCTTTTAATTCTGTTTGTACCGAACATTCCAGTTTTTCTGAGAAATAATTTTTTTTTGATGTGCAAATGCATGACTGCTGGTGGTGCAGATCATTAAAATGATTCTGTCTTCAAGAGTACAACAGCAGCAGTCCAAGTATGCTTCATTTAATAGGGAATAAATTAAAAAGTCAAATCATTCGTAGGACAGAGGTCTTATCAACATGCCTTTCACTCTCTGAGAGCAAGAAATCTGAACAAAGCAAAAAGGAATGGGGGCAAAAAGCCCAAAATCAGAGCACATTTTAATCATTGGTCTTATAAACTTAGAAAGTTTCCAAAGTAACAGGTTTTGCATTAGTATGTATATTCTGAAACACAAGGTCTGAAACGCAAATGTCTGTTTTTATTTAGAGACAAATGAATTGTCAGAAAACCACAAATTATATGAGCAACACAACAAAATATGAAGCAAAATTCTGGACAGTTGAGAGGTATGCTTTGCCGTTTAAAAAAAATGATTTTATAATGATAAGTCACAAACGGTGAATTCTGACCGGGGGATTACAACTGCTTTCCCTATGACTTGCAAAGTCTTCTACTTTACCTTTGTCGCTACTTCCTTAGGGGTATAGTATACTTAGTTGACAGCATTGCAGCTTTTGTTGTTGCATAGGAAGCATCCAACACATTGGTAGAACCCCCTCCACCCACCATGTATGTATGTAATTAGCTTTTTGATGAACCTCAGTGAATGGGGAATAGAAGGTATAGACTGTGGTTGAAAGAAGGAATGATGTCCATGGAGTTTTGAGGTACTGTATGAATAAGAAAGTGGATCATAGCTCCTCTGTAGTTAAAGACACAGTGATGGCTCACAGAGTAGTACAGATTAAGGTTAGGGGATAGAGCTAAAGTATTCCAGGAGCAGTACACGTGGGGAAGGCAGCATTGTGACTGCTGGTGCAGGTGCAAGATTGTTGTAGAACTTTGAAGTATCTCCTTGTTAATTAGTTAGTTAGTTAATTAGTAGAAGGGTTAATGCATCTTACTTGACAGTACTGAAACTGATTCTCTCAAGCTAAGCAGGGACAGAAGCCCACATTTATACACCAGTTGTCCTGATTTCCTATCCATGAGCTGTTTTCTTCTCCTGGTAGTATCTGATGTGTAAAAGTACCTACATTTTCTGCGCTGCTAGGAAAGTAATATTTCCAGTTGAGGGGTAAGTAATACTGAATGCTGCAAGTGCAAATATTTCTCAGTGAGTAAATGGCAGCTGTATAGCTCAGATAGGAGAGCTTCTCTACACAGCACCACTAAACAGAGTTTTGACAGTAGCCAGGAGGAATAGCGTTGCACCACAGCAGACACTTGGAGCTTAAAGCAGTCTTGTCATGCTGGAGAGACATTGACACAAATGCAGCAGTTGTGTTTGCTGCCTGTATTGACAGCTCTGCACTTTGTGGGTCAAGGGATGGTGGTACCAGAGAATAGAGCATATTAAAACCCATCTCTGCAGCATGGCAACCTCTGTGGCTGTGAATGGTCTCTGACAAGCTGTAGGGTTGGAGGAACAAGATTCATTCTTTTTGCTCTTGATTACATAACCAGCATAAAGGATGCATCATAGGCTTGTGTTTGTGTACAGAGTAAGTTGTGTGGTGGTCGTGTGCTGGTTGTGTACTGGTTGAGCTGAGGTGTAGGCTGCAATAGAATGGGTAAATGCATTGAACCATTTCCCCTTATAAAACAGATGGTAACTTACTTTACTCTGTTACTCCTTAGCCATTTGCAGCCTGAGCCTTTTTTAAATTAATTGATCTTTTGTCTGTCAGTTTTCTTAAAATTAGTTGTTGCTGTCAAATAGAAAATATCTGAAGGCTGTTACTGATGATGATAAGGAAACACAAGTTTCATAACCATTTGTTGTCTTAAAGTACTTTTTAGTTTGAAATGATCGTGTTTGCTGAATATTGTACCAGCTGCTTTTGGCCACCACGACTCATTGTCAAATCTTGGACATTATCGCTTCACGCAGTACAGCTGTCTGTTTATTAAGGACACATTCCTGAAGTAGTCCTGTTAAGATGTACCATGAACAAAATACTGATGTTCACTATTTTAGTTGTTGCATTGTTTCTGCTTAGCATAAGACCCAAAGGCACAGGCCTTGTTTTAAAGTCAACCTAGGGGCATTGATCTAGTTAATAAATTGCTTATAATAGTACAGGGTAGCATTAAAATATGTGAATTGGATGACAACTGTTTGTAATATTGGGATATACACTTCAAGTCCTGAGATATGGAGACCTAATGGCTGAAAATTTGGACTTAGAAAGCCCAAGATTGCCATGTCTTCGAATATTCCCTTTTCTTCCAGTTGTGAAGATCTCTGAGGGTCAGGGGGTGTTGGTTGCTTGCTTGTCTACAAAAACAAATTTTAAGGAGAGGGACATTTTATATTTGTTCTCTTCCTGGATTTTCAGTATTTTTTCTGGTATCTTGGGACTTTGCAAAGGAAGTCTGTAGGTTTATTTATTTATTGACATTTGGTAACCAGGAAAGTCCACTGAACTGTACTCTGGTCAGTAAACTTGGCAGTTATTTCCATGACACTGTTGCACTTGAACGTGATCTTTGATGGATAGGGGGCACGGCTGTTTGGCCTGTGTTTTATGTGGCGTTATAGTTTCAGAGCCAGAATTATTTTGAATAACATTTGGGAGTTGGTAGTAGATGTCGAGTCCTGAAAGGTCAAAGTTCAACTGATAACTTTACAGATAGTGCAGTATTCAGAGAATGACCTGTTTTTTTCAGCAGGATATACTGACTTCCTTTTCTGTAATGCCTACCTGAAACTTGACTGCTGGAGGAAAACAAGGTTTTAACTGTTTCTCTTTTACCTCTTGGATATTTGCATTTGTGGTGGCAAACCCCTTTTATCTCTTGTAACCTGAGCCTGCCTGGTATTGGGTAATGGCAGCTTTTTCATTTTGAGGAACATCAGTCCGATATGGAAATTCTCCAGTTGATAAAGTGGGGATGTACTTTTGCTCATTTACCCAGTGTTTTTCTTTTAAAGAAACACTTGGATTATTTTTGCTTTTGGGTGTAGAATTTTGTTATATTGGATTTCATCATGTTTACTATGAACCACCCCTTGTGATGTTCCAGGAGAGCCTTTGATCCATACATCATGGTGCAGTTTAGCTTTTGAAAAATAAAAATGGACACAAATTGAAACAGAATTGGAGAGCATCAAGGCTGTTGAGATACACAACTGTATTAGCCTGGGTGATTTAATTAAAAGACAGACCAACCGAGGAGAAAACAGCTGTCAAGAGAAATCAGTTTTATTATTCAGTACCATGGACAAGAGTGCGCATATCAACATTTCTGCAGTGGCAAGAAGTCTTAAGTAACAGATGCTCATTGAGTTTGTAGAGTTCAAGAAAAACGGAAAGTTAGGGGTAGTGTGTATTTGTATTTATCAATCTTCTAATCATCTCTTATGCCTCTTTTTATGCTTGATTTCATAGTTCTCAACTTCTTTGCACAGGAATCACAGATTAAGCAAAAATAATAAGGGCAAAGACCCTAAATTGGAGGCAGTTTTTCAAATATTCTAATTCACTTAGTTAATGGAACAGATTTTGCATCAACATGCATTTTCTGAGGATAAGTATGCATTTCTAATGTCTGGCATTATTAAGTAATCTTAAGTGATTTGCCAGAAAATCAAACAATTTGGGGAACAGTGCAAAGATGTGAGGCAGAGTTGGGTATGTTCTGCAGAATCAGAACAGTTGAGACCTCTGGTTTGCAGTTCCAATCCTTGAAAAGGAAGCGGTTATTTCAGTGACCTATAAAATCTGTCCAACTAGCTCTGCGTAGAGTAGGGTTAATAATTCTTTTTGAGGAAGTAGCAGGCTTGGTGTTTTGGTGGTGGAAATTGTCTGAAACATTTTGGAGGAGGGCTATCAGTTGTCTTAAAAGATTATTGTATCGCATTAACATAACCCAGTCATGACCATTACATTTCAGTTTGATATTTTAATTCTATCTCTTGCCAAAAGTATGCAGAACAATATAAATTGTCTTTAATGTACATTTTTTTCACTTTTTTTGCTGTGTTTATGCACAGGTATGTGTATTTTAATTTGATATAATGTAACATTTCATGCTCAGATTGTATAGTTTTTGTGCATGTTCAAGCCCATATTGTGACTGAGAATGGTTTTGGCACCAGCTTGCGTTTCACAAATAAAAAAAGTGAAGCATGGCCGTATTTTTTGGTGACTAGAAGTGGATTTTCATTGTTGAGTTCTTTCTATGGCTTTGGTCATTGGTGATCATAGTATATGCTGTGGAACTAGCAGAAGAACTTTGTGGTATTGTTTGCTACAGGACTGGTGTGGTTTAGGTCTAGCCACAATGTGGATGTGGAGAATGGGGGCAGTCTCCTCTCCTATAGTCTGATTTGTGATTATTCGCAAGAGTTAATTTCACAACCTTGTCTTATTTTGTGTGCGCACATGCTTCTGTAATGGCCGACAATAATGAGTAAGGAGCCAAGTTTTCATTGCTTTGTATATAATACCAAGTTGTCAGCATCATGCGAGTCTGAAGACTCAAGTTTAGTTCTGATTTTAAAGTGCATTAGTCTAACATCAAACATGATTGGTACTGAGCACAGAATAATAGTTTGGGAATCCACTAAGGTAAGATTTACTTCAGATTTATGAAATCATGAGCTTGATTTGATGAGTTTTCAGCAAAGTAATGACTTGATATGGACTTGTACCCATATCCCTACTATATATGGTTAGGACTTTGCATGTTTGAGTTGGGTAATATGCATGGATCAAGTTCTGTCCAGTAGTATATATATATATATATATATATATATATATATATATATATATATATATATGTATATATATATATATATATATATATATATATATATATATATATATATATATATATATATATACCTCTCCTGTTGGCTAGGTCAGCTTCTGTCTGTGATATCAGTGTCTTCCTTCATTTAGCAGTGCAGGTAAATGTGTTTTTATTTTTGGGGGGGGGGGGGCTTGTATGGTCCAAGTATACAGAAGTGTGTGACATGAATACATGAATTCTGTCATGCAGCTTTAAATAAGATAGTGACAGTAAAGTGGACTGTAAAGGTTTCGGCTCAGGAGAGGGAAAGAATGGGTAGGTCTGTTCGTGAATGACCCAGTGGAATGCTACTGTGCTTACAGTGGTGAAATTTCTGACTTTTGGGGCCATGGTACTCACTGACTTTCCTCTCATACCACCAGTGCCTTACTGGAATTTCATTGGATATGGTGTAGGTACAGACAGAATTCGCCAATGAATCTACATCCCTGAGTGCACCTTTTGCCTGAATTACATTACATTCTTGGCAGTTTCCATGGCCTAGTTGGGAAGTGATGAATTTTCCTGCATTTGTAGTTCCTACCATTAGAATTATTTGCTTCATGGATGAAGTTGTGCAGCTTCCATGAGGATATCAAAGTCTGAAATGATATTCCTCGTGCATTCATTTCAAGAAATCTGCTTGGTTATCTTCCTTTTAATACAGTTATTAATTAAATTTGTAAACCTTCATTGCTGATGAAAACCATGTTTCTAAATGCCATGGTACCTGACCTTTGTTAACATGTTGTGGTTTTATTCTGCAAAATGTATATAGACGTCATCTTTGAGTGTCATAAGCCATTAACTTGATCTGTTCAGTGTGTTACTGCTTTAAGATGAACCCTTTTTAGATATTCATTGTGTCTTGTTTATTTCCGACATTTTGGAGACGTGATGGGTTTGTCTCAAAATGAAGCTGTTGATGTGCATGCATAGTGAGCGAGCATGTATATATCTGTGTGTATTTGTTTACCGAGATAGTCCAACTGGGTCAGCAACAGCAAGCCCCTTTTCAGTGGGGACCTGTGCAGAAAGGCTTATCTCCATACAGCAACATCAAGAAAACAAAAGTTCAACAGAAGAGAAAAAAATTTGTTTAATGTTCCTAATAGGGTAACATAATACAAAATAAAAAAAAATCGCCCAGAGTGATACCGCAGTACAGGCAGAAAACAACTGACTTCAATAATTGGCTAAGTTTCTGGTGTCATTCTAAGGGGATCCAGTATCTCTCTGCTTGGGATGACATGATTGACAGACCTCGATGCTTTGCCAGAGGTGACCTGCATCTGTCACCCCTGGGTTTCCGGATATGGGCTAAGGCTGTTGCCACCCCTATAGTGCCTTTTTTTTAAGGGATGTTCCAAAGACCAAATTACCACCGTAACAGCTTTAAATAAATGCAATCTGAGGGTCATTGTGCTCAGTGCTAGAAGTCTGAATCTCACATGCACTTCCTCGAAGCACTCCAGAAAATGGAGAACATTGACATTTCTGCTGTAATGGAGACCTGGCTTAAAGCAGCAGAAAGCACCCCTGCGCTACCAGGCTATAACTCATTCCATACCTTTCAGCCCCAGAACATGGACTGAAGCACAAAGGCGGTGGTGTCGTCTTATTTATAAAGGATATGCACACCTACAGACTAATAGCCCAGCAGAACACATCTGAGATACTTTTGGTACAACTAACATTGAGTAGCCTGCTATAGGTCCCCAATCATGTCCCAACACACTCACTCCACGATGTTCTTCGTGTTTCACTTTTGCAGTCATTACATTTGGGTTATCTGCTTGAAGGTAGCCCTCAGTCGGCCTGATTAACAAAGTCTTGGGTCCTGCGTCAGTTGCTATCCCTTCTTCCATGACGTCAGGTCATCAGGGGTATAAAACATGCAGCCGACGTCATTATATCAGTCTTTCTTGCCGTCTGGTGCCCGAAGCAGGAGCAGTTCGCAAGTGCCAGTCGGCCAACTCCTGAAAGTTTCGTTTGAGTTTCAGAACCGAAGTCTTCAACTAAAGCTAAGTACCCCATTGGGGAAACTTTTTTTTGCTCTTTACCAATGTCAGTAAAAGTTAATAATTGCATTACTTGTGGAAAGCAAATATCTCATAAAGATTTTCATTTATACTGTGTTCCTTGCCTAGGCCCTGACCATGACGTACCTTGCTATCATCTTTGTGCTTTATTTAATCAGCGCACTATCCGTTGTCTGTATATTTTTGCCTCTAAATATTTTGGTTCTCTGTATTAATTATCCAGAAATGTCATCGGTTAGCCATCCAACTACTGGAATTCTGAAAAAACACAGAGAAAGACCGATACAGGTCGCTGAGGTCCAAAACTGCTGACGATGCTTCTGCTAAGCCAGTCGCCAGTCAGCCGGTACTCAGGTGCTTTCGCAGCCCCTGATACAAGCTACTTCTGATTCGCAGGCCTCTACTGAGACCCATTCAGAGTCCGGTATGCCGCGAGATGCTTCAACTATGTAACCCGCGGATGTCTCTACCTTGGATGGGTCCTGAGCCGCTGTGCAGGCACTGGCATCTGGGTGTGTATTCAGGCCAACGGGCTTGCATATTAAACTGATGCCTCCTTCACTTAGGCCTAAATCTCGAACCAGGCCTAAAGAAATGACGCCCATGCCACATGCACAGGCCTCTATGCCTAAAAAGCAAATTATAAGAATGGCTGAAGATCTAATAACTCTAATCAGTGGTAGTCCCCCCCCTCCCCTTCTAAGAGACCTAGAACTGAAGTTGTTTATGAATCTTCTGACCAGGATTCTGTTTTTTCCTGATTCTTCTGATGATCTGGATTTGCCCTTATCTTAGGAGGATGCTGATGCAGAGGACTCAATTCCCTCTGCCTCCTCTCCAGAGGATTTTTCTTTTGGGGAAACCTTACATACACTAAGGGAACATTTCCACTGAGAAAGCCAGGATTTTTCTGATTCAAAAAAGAGGCTTAGGGATTTCTTACTCCTACCTCACCATAGGCCTTTAACTATTCCTCCTGTACTAGATATTGTTGATACTTTTTCGGAATCTAGTTTGACCCCTGATTCCTTGCCTCCTGCTCCCAGAAAACCTGACAGATATTACAGGGTCCCGGAGTCACACAAGTTCCTTTTTAAAAATCCTATTGCGGTCCAGAGACTATTTCACAGGGGCCCAAGGGCATTAAGGCTTTTACTGCTAAAAATCCTATCCCTTCTGATAGACTCCAGGGCGCTGGATAGATGGGGTAAGAAGGTTTACACTTCTGCAACCTTGGCCATTAGGGCTTTAAACTGCCAGTTTCATATGTTAAAGTATCAGCAACATGTTATTGGATTGCTTAAACAGAAAATGATGTTGATTCCTGACTGTGTGGAAAATAAAGAATTAAAGGATTTAGTGCATTCTGCTGAACAAGTCGGAAAACGTACTCTGCAGTGTGGTTTTGATTCATTGGAGGCCTCTTGCAGGGCTGCAGTTACTGGGTCTGTGCTCAGAAGGCATGCTTGACTTAAGGAGCAATCTTTGTCTGATCATGTTAAAGCTAAATTGTTGGATGCTTCCTAAACCCAGGACTGCCTGTTTGGCAGCAAGGCTGATGAAGTTCTTAAATAGTTGGAAGATAAAGCTAAATTTATGCAAACTGTTAAAGATTTCTTACAAGTTCAGCCTCCTAGATTTAGTAGGCACTGGCCCTCTAAGAATTGGTCCTTTCCAGCCCCTTTCAGGTCTTCCCAAGTCAAACCCAGACACAGCAAAAACCCCAGATTTCAGTCCCAGGAGACACACAGGACTAAGCAGTGGGGGGCCTCCACTTCCAAATCTGGGGGTAATAAGACTCCCCCTATGGTAAACTGTCTCATTGACTTCATTTTAACATTTCCAAGCACTTATCAACTGACTGCCCCTTTGGGGGGAAAGATTGCTGTTCATGCAAAAAACTGGGAACTCATTACCCAGGACAATTTCAATATAATGTCCCAGGGATACAGATTTCACTTCCACACATTGCCAACACCAAGCGGGTGGCCAGACCTACCCCCAAATCAGTGGGCAGAGGCCCAAAAACAAGTACTTTCTCTCTTAAGCATGGGGGGCTATTCAACTGGTACCAGAAGAGGAAAAGGGACAAGGTTTCTACTAGAGACTTTTCCTGGTACCCAGAAAAGACTATTCATGGCGTCCTTTCCTGGACCTTTCTACTCTAAACACCTTTTTGGAGATTCCAAAATTCAAGATGCTGACTCTTCACCAATTACTTCCTATGCTAGGCAAAGATGCCTGGTTGGCAACACTAGAGTTAAAAGAAGCATACCTGCACATCCCAATCGGGGAATCTTGCAGAAGATACCTACGCTTCAAAGCAGGCTACACGCACTATCAGTTCTCTGCACTGCCCTTTGGCTTAACTACTGCGCCCAAGGTATTCACCAAGTGCCTAGCTCCAGTCATTACATTTTGCAGGCAAAGAAATATTCAAATATACCCATACCTGGATGATTGTCTAATTCAGGCAGAAAGCCAGGACATACTTTTGGATCATCTGGCCTTTGTACAAAGGGTTCTAACTTGTCTGGGGTACACCATAAATGAAAATAAATCACACCTGGTACCCTGTCAACAAATATTATTCCTGGGATCAAGCTTGAATACAACTTCCCAGATGGCTTATCTCACGTCAGAGAAACAAATTCATTTGACAACCTACTTCAAACAAGGGGCCACAAAAACCCTGCTGTCTCCAAGACAAATACTGCAAGCCTTGGGGTTCATGGCCTCCTGCATTCTTCTAATTCCATATACAAGACTGCATATGAGGAAACTACAGTGGTATCGAAAAAATGTATGGTGTCAACATTCTCAGGATCTAGAAGCAATGATTCCTATCATACCTTGCCTACGCCTAGAGTTCCTTTGGTGGGCAGAGGCCTGCCACCAAAGCAAGGGACTACCTTTCACACCACCCCCTGCCGCCCAAACCCTAATAAGAGATGCATCAAGACTATGCATGAGGGGCTCACCTGGCAGGGAAGTGCATTCAGGGCAAATGGAACCCAAGTCAAATGTACCTGCATATCATTCAAAAAAAATGTTAGCTGTACAGAATGCTCTGACAGCCTTCAAGGACCACATTCTTCCAGGACAACTAATGGTAAAGACGGACAACACCACTGTCATGTGGTACATAAACAAGCGGGGGGGTACACATTCTTACCCCCTCTGCAGACTAGCCATGGCATTGTGGAACACAGCCTTGAGCTACCAAGTGCACCTACAAGCTCAATTCCTGCCAGGAAAATTAAATACACTGGCAGACGGACTGAGCAGAAACCTCATGGACCCACATGAGTGGAAACTGAAACCAAGGATTTTCAACATGTTGACAAGCAAATGGGGGATCCCAGATACAGACCTGTTTGCCTCCCCCCAGAGCTACCAATTGGACAAATTTTGCACAAGGACTCCCCACAAACAAGCCTGGAAAGTGGATGCTCTGTCCTTCAGCTGGAAAAACCTAGCAGTCTATGCCTTCCCCCCTCTGCCTCCGCTCTCCAAAGTACTACTAAAAATCAAACAGGACAAACCAAGGATGATTTTGATTGCTCCAGATTGGCCACACCAACACTGGTACCCCCTCCTGTGCAGTGCATCTTGGTTATCCCCATGGCACCTGCCTCAGACTCCTTCCCTGTTGTCCCAGCAGGAGAACCAGATTCTGCACCCTCAGCTTTTAACACTGAACCTTGCAGCCTGGCTAATTACATAATCTTTCCTTTACCATCCCTCAGCAAACCTGTGACTGATATTATTTTAGAGGCAAGGAGGCGTAGTACTAGAAATTCTTATGCTGAAAAATGGAAAAGATTCTGCGCCTGGAACCAACCTCAAGGGATAAGCACAGCAGCGCCCAATTTACCTCAGATTTTACAATACTTAACTGAGATCCTTCACAAGGGTCTGTCTTTTTCCTCCATTAAAATCCAAGCCTCAGCCATTTCAGCTCATTTATAACACAGAACCTCTCCTCTTCTCTCATCCACTTCTCAAGCAGTTCTTCAGAGGGGCCAAAAATTTGAGACCACCCAGGAGAGCTCCAACCCCAGCCTGGAACCTTAACTTTGTTTTGAAGAAACTCACTCTACCTCCTTTTGAGCCAGCTGCTACTTCAGACTGAAAATTTATTTCTTGGAAAACAGCTTTCCTTTTAGCAATCACTTCAGTTAGAAGGGTATCTGAATTACAGGCCCTTATGACAGTGGAGCCTTTTATCATCTTTCATGCGGACAGGGTGTCCCTCAGAACCAATCCATCCTTCATGCCAAGGTGGTATCCATTGTGGCTGTTAATCAGTCCATTCATTTGCCAACCTTCTTTCCCAATCCACAGAACAAAGGGGAGCGGATACTGCATTCCTTAGATGTGCACAGACAACTTAGATTCTACTTGGACAGGACTAAACGTCAAAGGAAATCTGAACAACTGCTGGTGGCATTTGCTGCAGGCGCAGAGGGGAAGGCTATTTCAAAGCAAACCATTTCTAAATGGATAGGCCATTGCATTCATTTCTGCTGAAAGCACCATGGAAAACTTATCCCCCAGGGCATCAGACCCCACTGCACCAGGGCTGCATCTACCTCTACAGCCTTTCTCAGAGGCGTCATTACCAGGGACATCCTAGAAGCTGATACTTAGAGTTCTGTACGTACTTTCACCAAGCATTATCATTTTCCAATTTTCTCTAAATCCAGAGCTGGCTTTGCCTCTGCAGTCTTGCAGGGCCTTATAGCTGGTCCTAATGCTATCTAAATTCCTCCTCCCAGCCATAACTTTGGGAATCTACTCAAATGTAATGACTGCGACAGTGAAACATGAAGAGAGCATAGTACAGTTGTGTACACTTACAATAAATGTAGATGTTTGAGTGTATTCACTGTTGCAGTCCTGGTTACCCTCCCTCCATCCCCCTAACTTCTTTTGGCTATACCTCTACTTTCCTTTACTATGCTTAAAAGCCTTTTTGGTGTATTTGCTTTTTTGTTGGCGGTATATCATTGTACTTTTATATTTAATTGCTTCTCATTAGGGGGGCACCTGACATCTGGGGCAAGAAAAACTGATGTAATGGCGTTGGCTGCATTTTTATTTATACCCCTGACAACCTGACATCATGGAAGAAGGGACAGCAACCGATGCAGGACCCAAGACTTTGTTAATCAGGCAGACTGAGGGCTACCTGCAAGCAAATAACCCAAGTGTAATGATTGCAACAGTGAATACACTTGAACATCTACATTTATGGTATGTGTACACAACTGTACTTTCCTAAGTACCCTGGAAACTGTTAGGGTCCAACCCAACACTCTCATACTAGGTGACTTTAACTATCCCTTCATCAACTGGGAAACTACTCATGCACCAATGCACTCTCCCAACGCTTCCTGGAATTCATCAATTCCAATGCCCTGGACCAGTTAGTTCTTACTCCCACTAGAGGAAGCAGCATCCTTGACCTGGTTATTACTAACATGGGCAACTGTTGCTCTACACCAATAGCCAGTTCCTCCCTGGTTAGATCCAACCACATACTAATCACCATGGAAATCCATATCTTACCCACACTCCCCAGCAAAGGTAACTACCTTGAAAAACATCTCGAAAGCTGACTTTGGGCTCCTAAAAACAGAGGTGGCTAACTTCACAGCACCCATGTCAATGAAAAATATATGCATGACTGCCGAATCATGCACCAGTGCACTGTACGAACACGTACATAAATGCATGTAACTAGCCATACCCAACAGAACCAAGATGCTCTCCTCCAAGAAAAGGAAGCCAATCTAGTGGTCCCCTGCTATTAATAAACTCTACAACAGAAGGAAGAAACTGTTGCAGAAAAGGTGAAGTCCCAAGACTGGAAAAAAACTCCCTTACTGGCCTCAACAAAAAGTTGAGATCCCTCATTAAAACCTCTAAAGCCAGCTATGAAGGCAGACTTGTGGCAGACACTAAAAACAAGCACAAAGCCTTCTGTAGTTATATCAAGAATCTCCTCAACAATACCCAGGTTTGCTTTGAGTTACTGCACAATCGTACCTCCTTTACTGAGCCAACAGTTATTTCCAACATACCGGCAGACAGATTCATTGCCAACTTTACCCCTCTCTCCCCCACTAAAGAACCAATCACAATACTGGAGGAATGCTAGGCACCTAGCTTTACTGCAGCACAGGTTAAAGCTGCATTGTCCAAGGCCAAGAATACAGCTTCCATGGGTCCAGACAGTATCTCTGGATGTGTTTTTACATGAGCTACAAAGTGAATTGGCACCACATCTGTCTGCCCTGTTCAATCACAGCCTCACCTCAGGCTTTGTCCCTACCAAATGGCGCACTGCTGCAGTCATCCCTCTCCATAAAGGAGGAGCGACTACAGACCCTGAGAATTATTGCCCATTTAGCCTGATGAGTCTGATATGTAAGGCTATGGAGCGCATCATTATGGACTCAATTAACAAGGATGTAGGGCATCTCCACAGTCTAAATCCCACATAGTTTGGTTTTGTGAAAGGTAGATCATGCCTGCACAACCTTGTTGACTTCTTTGAGTTGTTCACCAGAGCTGTGGATGAGGGCAGGGCAGTTCATACAGTCCACCTCCATCTGGCCAAGGCCTTTGATAGTATTCCTCACTCAGGAATTATTGATAAAGTCACCAAACTAGGCATCAACCCCTATATCAATCACTAGGTGGGTTGCAAATTGGCTTGCAGATAGAACCCCCATTGTGAAAGTAGCGGACTCCAAGTCAGATTGCTGACCAGTCATGAACAGAGACCCACACGGATCAGACCTGGGTCCTCTCCTGTTTGGCATGTACTTCTCAGACGTCCAGGTCAACACGGGGTGGACTCTGGCTAACCATGTTCGCAGATGACTGCAAGCTGGGAGACATTATTAACTCCCCAAGTGATACAGACATCCTACAGAAAGGCCTCACTGAGACCAATGACTGGTGTCGAAACCTTGGCCTTAAGCTTCATACAAAAAAATTACCACATTGATGGGAGCCCACTGAACACTGAAGGCTTTTTCAACAGATCTGGGGACACAGGTTGACAGCAACCTCTCCTTCAACCACCACATTGCCGCTGTGGTCAGAAAATCCTTTTATGTGGCACATCTCATTACCAAGGGTTTTGCATCCAGGAAGAAAGAGGTAATAGTCTTTCTTCCCTCATTAGGCCAATCATAGAGTATAACGCCTCATTTGGCACGCACCTCACTAGACACATGCAACAGCTGGAAAGGCCACAAAAGTACTTCACGAAGAGGATCTTAGGCCTTAAACACATGCCCTACACTGACAGACTCAAAAAAAACTCCAGCTATTCTCTGTCTCATATCATCTACTAGGAGGCGATCTCTGCTTGACTTACAAAGCTATGTCTGACCCAGCTATGTTAGAAATGCTACATCTAAAGAAATCCTAAGCCCTCTGTACCACATGCTCCAGAGACCTTAGCCTCATTACCACAATCAACAGAAAATGCTGGAGGGAGAGGTTCATAACCCAAAGACTGCCCATGCTATGGAATAGACCTCCCATACATGTCAAGCAGAGCACCTCACTTGGCCCTCTTCAAGAGAATTCTTGATGAGTGGATGGGAAATAGAAAGTTCACCCCGGGAATCCCTCCAGTGTCTACTTGATAGAGGCACTAAGAACTAACGGGTGGCACGATGCCAGGGCACATGTATGGACTAGGCTTGTAAAGGCTCCAGGCCCATTAGCCTAGTGCACACCTATGAACCTAAGAAAATATAATACAGAGTAAGCTTAGTAACATCTAACAAAAGCAAGAGGTAATCTTGTACATCTACAATTGCAGTGATACTTTGTCACATCTACACATACAAAGCAGATTCATAATAGATTCAGGATAGATCCGTTTTTAAATTAACGGATACTCATGCAGAGCTACAGAACAATATCTCAGTACAGTAGCAATAGTTGTATTGTAGTCCAGAGCCTAAATAGGGTAGTAGAGAGGAGTTCTGTAGTAGTAGCCAGATAGTTTGTGTAGAGAGTAAACAAGGAGAGAAAATTGTAGGTTTAGAGGATGTAGAGTAAGTGTATTCGGGAAAGTAGCGTGGGAAAGAGCAGGCATCAAGACAGTAGAGCAGGAGAGGCGGGTAAAGGAGGAGTATAATAAAGTGGGCAGGACACATTTGCGTGTAGAGTATGTAAAGAAGAAGGTCTGCCATCTAAAATCTGCTAGTTTATATATATATATATATATATATATATATATATATATATATATATATATATATATATATATATATATATATATATATGTGTGTAATAACTTTGGAGAAAGGAGGGGGGAAAGCCCGCCCAGGAAGGTGAAAACAATATAGGGTTAGCCAGGTGTGGAACAAAAGCAGAGGCATATATCCAGCAACTGTTCTGAGTTTAATTTTGATTTTTCGTGTAGAATTGAGTAAGTGTTCTGCTGTGTACTGTTAGGTGCCGGCTGTACTGCAACTCTGAATAATAGGATGAAGTGTTTAAATCATGAAAGGCTGCTTGGTGGCCTGTCAATTTTGATCAGTTTGTCTCAGGAGAAATTACTTAGTCATGTGTCCAGCCATCGTAATACATACAGATTAACAGCAGTGATGGAAAAGTAGTGTGTAGCAAGCTTAGTGACACTCCCTTTAACAGCCTGTAGCATCATTAGGCAGGCTTCAGACCGTTGTTTTGCTGTGGAAATAACATCTTACTGATGTGCAGTACTTACAGAAAGACAACCTTACCAAGAGTTTTTTTAACTTTTTTTGTCATTTCCTCGAATCTTCTCAAATTGCTTTTGCTTTGCCTTCGTTACAGTCCCTACACTACTAAATTTTCTTATAAGCTTAGAGTTTTTTTTTTTTTTTTTTTTTCACTAACAGCACTTCTGTATGTCTGGTGGATTATTGATGCACCAAACTTCATCAGTACAGATGTCCTTCAAGGATGCATCTGCAGTCCTTACAAATGGGTTGTCCTGTCGTCAGGCAGCCCTTCAGTTGGCCGGATTCCAAAGTCTGGGTCTGGCCTCGGCTGGTGTCGCACTTCACCCGACGTCATAGCTGCAGTTATTCGGGTATAAAGGCATCAGCCGACGCCATCTTCCTCAGTCTTTCTTGCCGCGTGGCACCCGAAGCAGAAGCTGTTCGCAAGTGCCGGTTGGTCAGAACCAGAGAATACTACCGAATACTACTACCGAAGACTTCTAAAAAGCTAAGTACCCCGTTGGGGACCTTTTCTTGCCTCAGCCGATGTCAGAAAAAGTGAATAACTGTTTAACTTGTGGGAAACAAATACCTCATAAAGATTTCCACTCTTACTGCCCCTGCACGTGGAGCTGCTAGGCCACCTGCAGCCATGTCTATTAAGGCCTTTGCCAGGGCTAAAGCAGCTAAATCTGTGCCTGCTAAGACCCCCTCTCACAGGCCTAGCTCTTTTTCACAAATGCTTAGTTTAGCAGAGGATCTCATTTCTTTAATCCGAGGATCCCAACCTCAACCAGACAGGGCCTCTCACCCGCCTCCAGAGAAGAGGCCTAGAGCAGAGCCCCCTGAGCCAGTGTCTACAGATGATTCCTGTGATGATTCAAATGATACAGACCCTCCAGAGGCTCCTTACTCCCCTTATGAAGACTCTGATGCTGAAGAGTCCATCCCTTCTGTGTCTCCGCCTGAGGAATTTTCTTTTGGGGAAACCTTGCATGCTATGAGGGAACAATTTCAGTGGCAGGGCCAGGATTTTTCAGATTCCAGAAAAATGCTTGGAACTTTTCTGCATTTACCACAACATAGGCCTTTAGCCGTACCTCCAGTTCTGTCTGTAGATGATGCATTTAATGATGCTTGTACTGCTCCTGATTCTCTACCTCCGGCCCCTGCTAAGCCCGATAGATACTACAGGGTCCCGGACACACATTACCACTTGTATAAGGCTCCTTTTGCAGATCCAGAGACTATCTCCCAAGGACCTAAGGCTGTAGCAGCTACTTCTGCCAAAAACCCCCTCCCCTCTGAAAGGGAATCCAGATCCATAGAGAGATGGGGTAAAAAAGTTTACACTTCTGCTACTCTTTCAGCTAGGGCCTTGAACTGTCAATTCCACATGATACAGTATCAAGAATTTATGCTAGACCAGTTAACCAATAAACTGTCCTCGGATGAAACAGTAGACAAAAAATATGTGCAGGAAATGGTACATAACATTCAACAAGTCAGTAACCATTCCTTAAAATGCGGCTATGATGCACTGGAGGCTTCCTTTAGATCAGCCATGACTGGCACAGTTATCAGAAGGCATGCATGGTTAAAAGAACAGGCCTTACCAGACCATGTCAAATCAAAACTACTAGATGCTCCCATGGATAAGATCAATTTATTTGGCTCTCCTGCACAACAAGTGCTGAAGAAGATGGAAGAGAAGGCAAAATCTGTCCAAACAGTGAAAGATTTCTTACAGGTCCAACCTCCGAGGTTTAGCAGGAATTGGCCCTCCAAGAATTGGTCCTTTCCAGACTCCTCCAGAACTCAGAGAGGCAGGAATAGGCGTTCAAGAGGCAGAAGCCAATCCAGGGGTGCCTACAGGGGACGCCAGTGGCAGGGCAACAACCAGCGAGGCACAGCCACAGACACAGCCACCACCACAACTACAGGTCAATCACAGTGACTTGATTCTGGCACCGCCTACCAGGGAACAACTACAAGCACCCTTAGGCGGGAAGCTAGCCTTATTTTCAACAAACTGGCATTACATCACAAGAGACAAGTGGATTTTGCAGACAATAGACCAAGGTTACAGGTTTCACTTCCAAACTCTACCAGGGAAGAGAGGAATGCCAAACCCACCTCCAAATCAAAAGACAGAAGCTCTAAAACAAATATCTCAATTATTAAGGATGAGAGCTGTAGAAAAGGTACCATCTATGGAGCAAGCAAAGGGATTTTACTCCAGACTCTTCCTGGTACCAAGAAAAGAGAGCAAATGGAGACCTATACTCGACCTGTCCGTTTTAAACACATTCCTCATTGTTCCAAAATTCAAAATGCTGACTCTACAGCAGCTTCTTCCCATGCTGGGCAAAGAGTCTTGGCTGGTAACTCTAGATCTCAAGGAGGCATACCTGCACGTCCCCATACGACCAAATTGCAGAAGATACCTCAGATTTCTTGCAGGATCAGAGCATTATCAATTCTCAGCATTGCCCTTTGGCTTATCTACTGCGCCCAGAGTATTCACGAAATGCCTGGCATCAGTAATTGCTCATTGCAGGCTTCAGGGAATCCAAATCTACCCTTACCTGGACGACTGCCTGATACAAGCGGACAACAAAAACAAGCTAGCAGAAGACTTGCAAAGGGTCATTTACCTGCTACAAGCCCTGGGATATACAGTCAATATAAAAAAGTCAAGGCTGATACCATCCCAAAGGATAACCTTTTTGGGTGCAGAGCTAGACACATCAAAACAAATGGCATTCCTAACAGTAGAAAAACAGAAGCAACTACCTCTCTACTTTTTGGCATTAACAAAACAGGACCTGCTAACAGCAAGAAAAGTCCTACAAGCCTCGGGCTTCATGGCATCCTGCATAATATTGGTTCCACATGCCAGAATGCATATGAGAAAATTACAGTGGTACCTAAGGAATTTATGGTCTCAACACCAGCACAGCCTAGAAACTCAAATTCCAATAATTCCATGCCTGAAACAAGAATTCCTATGGTGGGCTCAGGCCTGTCAGGCAAACACAGGATTGCCCTTCCACAACACTCAGCCAAGCCAAACCATCACGGACGCCTCAGACCTCGGTTGGGGGGCCCACATGCTGGACAAATGCATTCAAGGTTTATGAACTCCAGACCAGCTGCACCTGCACATAAACCTAAAGGAAATGCTGGCAGTAAAACTGGCAATTCAGACATTCAGACCATTTCTACGACAAGGCCAGTTGATGATAAGGACAGACAACACCACAGTTATGTGGTACATCAACAAACAGGGAGGGACACATTCGTACCCTCTATGCCGGATGGCACTGGACCTCTGGAATGTGGCCCTGAGCTACAACATACAGTTACAAGCAGTTTTTGTACCAGGAAAAGAAAACATTCTAGCAGACAGATTAAGCAGGACTACCACGGATGCCCACGAATGGATGCTGCATCCGGACATCTTCAAAACCATTACAAGAAAATGGGGACTCCCAGAAATAGACTTATTTGCATCCCCACACAATCACCAGCTACAGAAATTCTGCACAAGGACGTACCACCCACTTGCTTGGAAGGTGGACTCCCCCTCTTTCAGCTGGAAAAACCTGGCAGCATATGCATTCCCACCACTTCCTTTGATGCACAAGGTGTTATTGAAGATCAAAGAGCGTCAAGGATCATTCTGATAGCTCCAGACTGGCCAAGACAACATTGGTACCCATTACTGAGGAGCATGTCTCGGGAACAAATGTGGCCCTTACCCCTGGTTCCATTGTTGTTAACACAGAACAACTACAACATCCTGCATCCAAACCTGAAAACGCTGCAGCTGACTGCCTGGAACATTGCATAAGGCCAATTAACCCAAATTTATCCCAAAGGGTTAAAGACATTATCCTGGAGGCTCGCAGACCCTCAACAAGGAAAAATTATTCGGCAAAATGGAAAAGATACCTCATTTGGAGTACTACAAAAGGAGAAGATGTGTCACTGGTAAACATGGCCAACATCCTGGAATACTTGGCAGAGCTCTTTCACAAAGGCCTGTCCTATTGTTCCATTAAGATTCATGCATCAGCTATTTCAGCAGAATACGACTTGGATCCTCCAGTCTTCTCACATCCCCTACTCAGGCAGTTTCTCAGAGGCATTAAAAATGTAAAGCCTCCTAGGAAACCACCATTACCAGCATGGGACTTGAACTTTGTGCTAGAAAAATTGACACTCCCTCCTTTCGAACCAGCAGCAACAGCAGAATTACAATATTTATCATGGAAAACTGCTTTCCTACTGGCAATCACTTCATCAAGAAGGGTATCTGAGCTACAGGCATTAATGGCAGTACAACCCTTCCTGATCTTCCATCAAGATAGTGTCCATGAGAACAAATCCTACTTTTATGCCTAAGGTGGTCTCCAGAGTATCTTTAAATCAGGCTGTCCACCTACCTACATTCTTCCCCAACCCACAGAACAGGGGAGAAAGACTGTTGCATACCTTGGATGTACATAGACAATTACGCTACTACCTGGACAGGACCAAGGGAAATAGAAAAACTGATCAGCTTCTGGTAGCATATGCAACAGGAATGGAAGGAAAAGCAATTTCAAAACAGACTATTTCAAAGTGGATAGGAAATTGTATCAGATTTTGTTACTCCTACCATGGAAAGAAAACTCCAGAAAACATCAGGCCTCACTTTACAAGGGCTACAGCCACTACTACAGCTTTCCTACGAGGAGTGGCTACTAAGGACATTTTAGAGGCTGCTACTTGGAGCTCCGTGCATACATTTGCCAAGCATTACAATTTACCTTTATACTCTAGATCCCGAGCAGGTTTTGCCACTGCTGTTTTGCAAGGGATCTTAACTACACCATAACTTCCTTTTCCTCCTCCCCCAGTTTGGCTATGGTATTCTACCCATTTGTAAGGACTGCAGATGCATCCTTGAAGGACATAGTACAGTTTTGTACCTACCGTAAATGTAGATGTCGGATAGGAATGCATCTGCAGTCAGGATTACCCTCCCACCTTTCCCCTCTGTGGTACTCCTAGGGTATTTGCCCATCTTATAGCTAGCTGGGGGAATCTATTATGGTGTATTTGTTTGTATATATGTACATACATGCTTATTTTTTGTGTCTGCTCTCTACTATTTGGAATCATTGGCATTTATCCAAATTTAGCCTTCCTAGAGGGCACCTGGCATCTGGGGCAAGAAACACTGAGGAAGATGGCGTCGGCTGATGCCTTTATACCCGAATAACTGCAGCTATGACGGGTGAAGTGCGACACCAGCCGAGGCCAGACCCAGACTTTGGAATCCGGCCGACCGAAGGGCTGCCTGATGACAGGACAACCCATTTGTAAGGACTGCAGATGCATTCCTATCGGACATCTACATTTATGGTAGGTACAAAACTGTACTTTCCTGCTAATAAAGCTTCTTGGAACTGTTATGGAGTAGCCTTTTATTTCTCTGTCATCAGGTAATAAGAACATCCTTAACACTGAAGGAAGATTTTTTTGTGCACTCTTGAAATAGGATTTTGTTAATTTAGAAACCATTCCGTCATCTCAAAACTGGAGGAAAAAGAATCTCAAGGACAACATGTGCTTTTTCAGCAAACTATAGCAGTAGTTACTAGGTTATTCACAAGTAACTACCTACTGCCACAAGACCGTGGTAGTGGTGCTGCGGTAGCATTGTCGCCTCACAGTAAGATGCTGTCCGGTTCGATTCTCAGCTAGAGTGTCTTCTGCGTGGAGACATGCGTGAATGGGCGTACCTTAGTTGAAGGTTGTGCGTCAGGCCTGGCAAGCCGGTACGTAAAAATCAACTGCCAATCATTAGCGGACCGGAGTTCCGCTGTGGCGACCCCTAACTGGGAAAAAGCTGAAAGACACAAACAAACTAGGTTTTTCACAAGCAGTGTGATGGCACAAGACAAATGAAGAAAAAATAGTACAGGTTATTATTCAAAGTCCTACTTACAAAGTGGCACTTACTTTGAGGCAAAGTATTGAAGACATTATGTAATAATTTGCAAATAATCCCCAAATACACAACCATGATTCTTTTTTGTATACGAGTTACTCATAAGTACATATTTGAGTATCTGTCTGTTAATTCCACCTAAAGCTTTTGAAGGACATATCTTGTGTTCCTACAGCAGTAATGTTTGTTAAACATTTTGTTTATATGAACCAGCCATCGGATAGATACTATGCAGCCATCCTCTGCAGAGATGTCACGTTTGGATTTTTTCTTTTTCTGTCTGCTTTCACTGCAACTTCTGTCACTGCCACTCTGTGCCCTGAAGTATTAAGTAAAACACTGCTGTCTCATTAAAAAAATAATTTTCATGTTCGTGTACGGAGTACTGCAGCTGTGTTTTCCTGACTGGAAGTGGATACCAGTTGGGCCTATGTCTGCTTTTACCAGGGAACTATGGTTCATGGTGGTGTGTAAATCATTACTGGAGTAGGGATTTGGCCAAGATACCAGCAAGTCTTTCCTTCTGTATTGATCTGAGTAAGGTGGCAGTGGAACTGTGGGGTTTGATGGTACCAGTGCAGCATGCATGTCAGACATTTGAATAATGTTGCATATATTGTGGTGTCAGGCGCTTTAGTTTGAATATTCATGGAGAAATCGGAACATGCTGAAATTGTAGACATGTTGAATAGCTTGGAGCTAATGCAAGTTGTTGAGAAAAATGATGAAGGCATGGCTGGAAATGAGGAAAAAGCTTGTACGAATAGTAGACTCAGAGGAAGATGAGAACTTAAAAGGAATGGGCAGCACGTGATAACAATAGGATTGTGACAGGTGGGACACAGGAATGCAGACCTAGCAGACATTTAGCAGACTGCATCGAACATTTATTTGTAGGTGAAGAGAGTATTTCCTAATTAGATGTTTTGGTAAAAGTATGTATACCAAGTGTGTGCACAGGAGGAAAAGTGGCATTTACAGAGATACTGATGAACATATCTGACAGAAGCACCAAGGAGAAATGCAATCTTAAGGTGATGCACAGCAGCCTTCAAGCAGTCTCTGCAAGAATAATTGCGCTGAAAGATATTTTGTTTCTTTAGGGCATAACTTCAATATTTGCAGTGAAACATAGTCACCGAGTTACCTAGATGACATGAGCTTTAGGTCTTCTGAATTGCTGTGGATTTTGAAGGATTAGAGGTCTGCTTATATCAGCAAATTGCGCTTCTTTGAATTATTTCCAAAGGCAGAGAAAAATCTTAACGTTTGTGTTGTGTTGGTGGGGGAGAGAAGTGAATTATTTGCTAGCAAAGGACCCTGATGGGGTCTATATTATAGCAATAACCCACGCCTGGGTGTGGGTAATGCTGGATTTACCCACTGTTGGCGTGGTTTGGTCCCAAGGGACCAAACAAAGACAACCGTGGGTGAATCCAGCATTACACCCAGAAGTGGTTATTATATAATGACATTATTTAAGAAAAGAAATAATTACTTTTCTTAAATAAAGGCATTGTATAATGCCTCTTTGCTGCCCTTCTGCAGCTGTCTGGTGTTCATGAGTTCTGATGTACTGCATGCCTCGCAGTACATCAGAGTTGGGCAAAGCAACGGAGAACGCAGATCTCCGTTGCTTTTCTATCTCGATATGTTAAATGGGTTTAACATGGCGAGACAGCTTTAAAATAAGCAACGGAGATCTCCGTTACTTATTTTAAAGCTGTCTCTATGTTAAACTCATTAACATAGACAGGTTAAAAAGCAACGGAGATCGCAAGATCTCCGTTGCTTTACTGTGTCGCTATGTTAAAGGAGTTTAACATAGCGAGACAGCTTAAAAAGCAACGGAGATCTGTTGCTTTTTAAACCTGTGTCGCTATGTTAAACTCTTTAACATAGCGAGACAGTTTTATACTAACGGAAAAAGTCCGGGCGACGGACCTTTTCCATTAGTATATTGAGGATTTAACGACGCTGGTTGGGCTGGCCAATCAGCGTGCACGTTTTAGAGGAGGCATTGTATAATATATATTAAAACGCTTAACTGTTAGAACTGCTAAAGAACTAACTTTAGTGATCGAACAGGTAAATGTTCGAATATATTAAACAATATTTAAAAAAAAAAAAAAAAACACAAAGTACAGGGTTTAAACAGGGGGGAAAGCCCCCCTGCACCCCCACACCCCCGCTACTTAAATATACCAACTCCGAGATCGCACTTCAGTGTGCTGCAGTGCGGAAATGGAGTTGATATATTTAAGTAGCGGGGGGTGCAGGGGGGCTTGCCACCGTACGTACACCCTTTACTTTATTTTTTATTTTTGAATGTATTCGAACATTTAACTGCGCAATCACTAAAGTTCGTTCTTTAGCGATTCGAACAGTTAAGCGTTCAAATATATAATATAGACCCCCCCCCTGATGAAGGGGCCCCAGAGATTTTGAATATGTTTGGGTTGGGAGGTAGATTGTGTAAATATTTCTTTGACTAGACAATGGAGTTGTTAATCAAACAAGATGACCAAATGTTATAAATGTGAGAAATGCTGTTTAAGAATGAGGTGTTCATAAATAATGGACATTATTTAGGGATTTATATTGTAATATTTTAGGTGTAATATGTGAGCTAAGTAACCATATAAATACCCCATACTGGTGCAGGAAATGGAGGGAGGAGTTCATTAAATTGTATTTTCTGGGCTAAGGAAATAGAAGCAGGAAAGATTATAGCACAAATACGGGAGGAGATGAGAGTCCTGAGAGAGAAGGAGGGGGGAGGCTGCAGGAGGGGTGTGTGTGTAGGTGGTGGTGGGTGATAAACTGAACCTTTTTTTTTTTTTTTTTTCAGAATTTTGCTGTCAAAAAATGGGTGTAGAAAATTATTGGACCTGGGAGAATTTTTGAGTGCATAAAATGAGAGTTGTGGAAAGTTGGTCTTAGGGTGGCTGGTCAGGCAATGCATATTAGGTGTTAAGATGGCACTTTAAGATTTATTAATATGTATGGCACTAGTTTAGAAATGGAGGAGGTTATGTATTTTTTTTTTTTTTTTTTTTTTGGTTAGCAGAAGCATGTGCTCTGGGTGATTTCAGTGTAGATTTGACCAGTGGCAGACAGGATTAGGAAGACTTCAGTGATATTCCCTGCACCATACCATTCAGTTATGTGAGTCTTTGTTGATAGGGGAGGCTCTTCTTCATACAGATCACTGATGTTCATCGTGCATACAGCTGCAGTCATAACAGATGGGTTCTCCTGCCGTCAGGCGGGTCCTCGGTTGACCGAATTCCAAAGTCTAGGTCCGGCGTTGGTTGTCGTCGCTTCTTCCCTGACGTCAGTGCGACAGGGGTATAAAGGAACCAGCCAACGCCATTTTCTTCAGTCTTTCTTGCCGAGTGGTGCCCGAAGCAGAAGCAGTTCGCAAGTGCCGGTCGGCCAGCTCCTGAGATTACGAATATTTTTCAACCGAAGACTTCTAGAAAGCTAAGTACCCCGTTGGGGAAACTTTTCTTGCCTCAGACCGATGTCAGACAAAGTTAATAATTGCATTTCATGTGGGAAGCAAATACCGCATAAAGATTTCCATTCCCTCTGTATACCTTGCTTAGGCCCAGACCACGACATCTCGGCCTGTCGTTTTTGTGCTACATTCAACAGACGCACTATTAAGCGTCGGGCGGAGTTCGCCCAACACTATTTTGGCAAAAAGTTTAATTACAGCATGTCGTCGGATACTCCGACTCCAATTTTGAGTAAACGACGTAAAGATAAGGACCGACATACGAGGTCCGCGACTTCTACCGACACTACGCTAAAGCCGACTACATGTGCTCTGGTTCTCAGCGAGGCGCCTACGCAGCCCCTGACTACCGACGACACTTCATTATCGGTGTCTCCTGTGCCCGAGGTTGCAGGCTCTTCGGCCCACACCCCGACTACAGATACCGAAGTCACTCTTGGTGGGGAAACTCAGAGTTCAGACAGGCCTGCCACCACTCAAGGTGTCTTCAGGCCTTCTTCTTCTTTTTCCATTAAGGCTTATACTAAATCTAAAGCAGCCATGCATTCTAAAAGGCAAGTTCCACAGGGCCCATCTCAAGGCCCCATGCCTAAGAAGCAGATGCTCAAAATGGCTGAGGATTTGATTACTCTTATCAGGGGTTCTCAAACCCCCCCCCCCCCCGGACAAAAGGCCCAGAGTGGAGGAAGAATATCTTTCCTCGGACCAGGTCTCTATTACTTCAGAGCATTCTGAGGACCAGGAACATTCTTACTCCCCTTTCGAAGATTCTGATGCAGAGGAGTCCATTCCCTCTGTCTCCCCCCCTGAGGATTACTCTTTTGGGGAAACCTTGCATACCTTGAGGGAACACTTCCACTGGGAAGGCCAAGAGTACTCAGACTCCAAGAAAAGGCTCAGGGATTTCCTCTTGCTCCCTCAGCACAGGCCTCTGGCTATACCTCCTGTCTTAGATATATTAGATGATGTGTATTCAGAAGCCAGCCTTAACCCAGATTCTTTACTTCCAGCTCCAGTCAAGCCTGACAGGTATTACAGGGTGCCTGATTCACACCAATTCCTATACAAAAGCCATACGGCTGACCCAGAAACTATTTCACAGGGTCCCAAGGGAATTAAGGCCTCCTTTGCCAAAAATCCATTACCTTCGGAGAGGGATTCCAGAGCTTTAGAAAGGTGGGGTAAAAAGGTATACACCTCGGTCACTTTAACCATGAGGGCATTAAACTGTCAGTTCCATATGTTAAAGTATCAACAGTTTTTGTTATCTCGGTTGAAAAGCAAAATGTCACAACCTGAACAACCAAACTTGAAGGAGTTGCAGGATTTCTTGCACAGTGCAGAGCAAGTGGATAAACATACCTTGCATTGTGGTTTTGATGCTTTAGAAGCCTCTTGTAGAGCTGCTGTTACAGGATCAGTCATACGTAGACATGCTTGGCTCAAAGAGCAAACCTTACCAGATCATGTCAAAGCTAAATTACTAGATGCACTTCTTCAAAAAGATGTATTGTTTGGTGTTAAAGCTGAGGAGGTATTAAAGAAAATGGAGGAAAAGGCAAAATCAATGCAAACAGTGAAAGATTTCCTAAAAGTACAACCGCAACGTTTCAGTAGAAATTGGCCTTCAAAAAATTGGTCCTTTCCAGCCACAGACCGACCTCAAAGAGGTAGATACAGGCACCCAAGAGGTAGAGGGCAATCTCAGGTGTCATTTAGAGGCAGACAATGGCAAACACCTACACCAAGAGGGGGTGAGGATAGTTCACAGCCATTCAGAAAGCAGACTCAATGACTTTCCCCTTTGCATGCCAAGCAAGGCTCAAATGGCAGCACCTTTAGGCGGAAAACTGGCATTATTTTCGAAAAATTGGCATATTGTAACAAAAGACAAATGGATCCTGGACATTATAGACAGAGGCTACAGATTCCACTTTCACACCCTTCCAAAAATGAGAGGCATGCCAAACCTGCCACACAATCAAAGGGCAGAGGCACAAAAACAAATTTCAGATCTCATGGACATGAAAGCTATTCAAGAGGTACCTGCACAAGAACAGGGTCAAGGTTTTTATTCCAGACTATTCCTGGTACCAAGGAAGGGCAAAGATTGGAGACCTATTTTGGACCTATCCATCCTAAACACATATTTACTCGTACCAAAGTTCAAGATGCTCACATTACAGCAACTTCTTCCCATGCTGGGCAAGGAGTCTTGGCTGGTGACATTGGACCTCAAGGAGGCATACCTGCATGTACCAATCAGACAAGATTGCAGAAGATGCCTCAGATTTCTTGCAGGTTCATCCCATTATCAATTCTCTGCATTGCCCTTTGGCTTATCTACTGCGCCCAGAGTGTTCACGAAATGCCTGGCATCAGTAATTGCCTTCTGCAGACTTCAAGGGATTCAAATATACCCATATCTGGATGACTGCCTGATCCAAGCGGACAGCAAACACACTCTTCTGAAACACCTGGCGTTTGTAATAATGTTGTTGAAATCTCTGGGATACACAGTCAACAAAAAGAAGTCAAGACTAATACCCTCTCAAACAATAATCTTCCTGGGTGCCAGCTTGGATACAAACACCCAGATGGCCTACCTCACGCCAGAGAAACAAGGGCAATTAACTCAATACTTCAGAAAACTGGCAACCTTCACCAGGCTGACTGCAAGGAAAATCCTGCAGGCTCTGGGTTTCATGGCATCTTGCATCCTACTAATCCCATGTGCAAAGTTGCATATGAGGAAACTTCAATGGTACCTAAAAAACTTATGGTCTCAACACAGCCACAGTTTGGAAACAATCATACCACTGATTCCATGTCTTCAAAAGGAATTTCTGTGGTGGGCTCAAGCATGCCAAAGAAACATAGTTATCCCATTCTGCAAGCCTCAAGCAAATCAAGTCATCACAACAGACGCCTCGGACTACGCCTGGGGGGCGCACATGACAGATCGGTGCATTCAGGGCAAATGGTCACAAAAAGAAAATCACCTACACATCGATCAAAAGGAAATGCTAGCAGTAATAAATGCTATTATGGCTTTCAAAGACCTACTGCATCCAGGGCAGCTATTGATAAGAACAGACAACACCACAGTGATGTGGTACATAAACAAAACAGGGAGGAACTCATTCATATCCCCTGTGCAGACTAGCCATGTCCCTTTGGAACACGGCTCTGGAATTGCAAATCCAACTTCAAGCACAATTCCTGCCAGGAAAGGAAAACACACTGGCAGACAACCTGAGCAGAAATATGACAGATCCACACGAATGGAAGTTGCATCCTCAAGTTTTTACAATGATAATTCAAGCATGGGGAAGGCCAGACATAGATCTCTTTGCCACCCACAGAAATTACCAGTTGACAAAATTCTGCTCAAGGACCTTTCATCCACAGGCCTGGAAAGTGGACGCACTTTCTTTCAGTTGGACAACAATGATGGTTTATGCCTTTCCACCTCTTCCACTGCTGGCCAAAGTTCTATTGAAAGCCAGAGCTGACAGACCAAAGATGATCCTCATTGCTCCAGACTGGCCAAGACAACACTGGTACCCACTCCTGAGGAGCCTGACGCATTCCCCACCATGGATCCTGCCACTAATGCCTCTTCTACTGACTCAGCACAACTTCAAAACTCTTCACAGTCAGCTGAAAACACTCAATCTAGCCGCATGGAGAATTCCTTAAATTTGCAGCAGACCCTACTCTCCAAGGAGGTGCAGGATGTCATTTTGGAGGCCAGAAGGCCTTCTACTAGAAAAGCCTACTCCGCAAAATGGAAACGGTTTTGTGTCTGGAATCAGAAAAAGGGTCAGAATCCTGGAATACTGAATTTACCTCAAATACTACAGTACCTAGCCGAGCTGCTAAGCAGTGGACTTTCTTTCTCCTCCATCAAAATCCATGCCTCAGCCATTTCTGCAGAGTACAACACTGATCCTCCTTTATTCTCTCACCCTCTCTTAAGACAGTTCCTCAGAGGGGCTAAGAATATAAAACCCCAAGGAAGCAACCAGTACCGGCTTGGGACCTCAATTTCATTCTAGAAAAACTAACCCTGCCTCCTTTTGAGCCAGCTGCTTTAACAGATCTGCAATATTTGCCATGGAAAACAGCCTTCCTTCTAGCTATCACCTCAGCACGCAGGGTTTCGGAACTACAAGCCCTCATGGCTGTGCAGTCTTTCATCATTTTCCATCAGGACAGAGTTTCCTTACGAACCAATCCTTCATTTATGCCAAAGGTAGTATCCAGGGTAGCCTTGAATCAGGCTATCCACTTACCTACGTTTTACCCTAATCCACAAAACAAAGGGGAGAGGCTACTACATTCCTTGGACATTCACAGACAGCTCCGTTATTATTTGGACAGAACAAAGCCTTTCAGAAAATCAGAGCAACTCTTTGTGTCCTATGCTACAGGTGCTCAAGGGAAGCCTATTTCCAAACAGACAATCTCAAAATGGATAGCCCACTGCATACATTTCTGTTACTCTTTTCATGGTAAAACTGTACCTACAGGCATCAGACCTCACTCCACAAGGGCCACAGCTTCTCTGCTGCCTTCCTCAGGGGGATTCCTACCAAAGATATTTTGGAAACAGCCACTTGGAGTTCTGTACATACTTTCTCCAAGCACTATCACCTACCATTATACTCCAAAACCAGAGCGGGCTTTGCCACTGCAGTCTTGCAGGGCATCCTGGCTCCACCTAGTTCAACTTAGTGCCTACCACCCCTTTATTAGCTTTGGGATTCTACCCATCTGTTATGACTGCAGCTGTATGCACGATGAACATAGTACAGTTTTGTACCTACCATAAATGTAGATGTTCAAGTGCTAATACAGCTGCAGTCCAGGTTTCCCTCCCTCCTTCCCCTCTTGGAACAGGCCTTATGGCTAACACCTCCTCATACAACCTCATTGGGGTATTCTTTTATGGTGTATTTGCTTGCAACTACTGTTTTTTTTTTTTTGATTATATTGCATTTGCTTTACTACATAAATTTATGTATTGCCTTCCTTCTGGGGGCACCTGACATCTGGGGCAAGAAAAACTGAAGAAAATGGCATTGGCTGGTTCCTTTATACCCCTGTCGCACTGACGTCAGGGAAGAAGCGACGGCAACCGACGCCGGACCTAGACTTTGGAATTCGGCCGACCGAGGACCCGCCTGACGGCAGGAGAACCCATCTGTTATGACTGCAGCTGTATTAGCACTCGAACATCTACATTTATGCTAGGTACAAAACTACTTTTCAATAGTCCTTTATTATTATGACTGCAGCCCCAGAGGGCCCAGCGTCTGGAAGTAAACATGCCTCCCACCCCTCTCCAAGCTAGGTGGACATCTGCATGACGGGTACATCAGCCTGACATCTGCCTGAGACATTTTAGATCTTTGCTACCGCAGTTTGCAGAACATGTATCATGTTGCACCTGTAATTCAGCACTCTGCCTATTCCTGATCTCTGTCCAGATAAGTACCCCATCCGGAAAATATACAAAGCCTGTAGATAACTTCAGATCATCTTTCAGTGTCTGGAATTTCCCCAACTATGACAGCGAGCCCTTCTCATGGAGGGGAGAAAGGAAAGAAATAGACTGCTCAGCCCATATGTCTTGCCTCAAGGATGTGACATGAACACTGATATCGTGTCTTTTCAGCCACAGGAAATCTCATTTGGAGAGACTCACTTTGCAGGATGAAACAGAACTTCATATGGGAAGCTGAAGAGGTATAAAATGCTTAGAAAAGGTACTTTAACCTGTTGGGCCTGTATGCCTCTAAATCTGTAGCAATTTCTCCACTTTTGGGAGCTCTAGAAGATGCATTCAGTGACTGTCTGTAAGGAGCCTGGTATCCAGCCTCTGCTGCTAAAAAGGTGAATAGGGGTTTACAGAGACAAGGAGTTATGCAAGTTTCTTTACACACTAAAAAGTGCTACAAATGTGGCAGTAGTGTATGTTGGTCCAGAGAATTGGTCAAAATTGGTTCCTGCCTCCACCAGTGACAGAATGTATTATAGAACTGGCCCATTTCTGTTTAACGAGAATTTTTTTTCTATTTGATGGGATGTTGTACCATCAAAGACAGTTAACAGTGATGGGGGTAGATTTTGCCCCGTCTTATGCAAATATAAGTATGGGCATTTTGAAGTTGAGTATGTATACAAGTCTAGATTTGTTCAACAGTATGTAAGGAAATATTATAGGTTCATTGATGACCTAATTTTTTTTATGTGACGGGGGTGAAGACAAGGTAAAACAATTTGTAGGGGAATTGCAACATAATAGGTTCCACTTGGAGTTTAATGGAGAGAAAAGAATTTTGGATACTGGATAGTCGTTTTGTTATTTCATCATTCTTGTGCTGGTGGATTCTAAAATGTGGCCATAGTGCCTGTTGGTCCAGAGAATTGGTCAAAATTGGTTCCTGCCTCCACCAGTGACAGGGAAAACAGCATGCTGGACAGATTAGAGAAGAATGTATATACTGTTGCCAGTCTGACTTCATGTATGTTAACTTTAGATATACATCACCAAGTTTTAGATTGCTCCCCCTTGTCCAAATGAGGGAGAATGTTTTGGAGGTAGCTAATGTGGATCCAATGGTGGTGGTGCTGTGGTAGCGTTGTTGTCTCACAGTAAGACGTTGCCCCGTTCGATTCTCAGCTAGAGTGTCTTCTGTGTGGAGGCATACGTGAATGGGGCGTGCCTTCGTTGAAGGTTGTGCGTCAGGGCTGGTAACCCGGTACTTAAAAATCCACTACCAAACATTAGCGGACTGGAGTTCCGCTGTGGCGACCCTTAACCAGGAAAAGCCAAAAGACACAAACAAAACCTGTATAATTAGCCAGGTGGGAAGCCTGTGTAGCTGTGATGTTGTGAATGCAGCATTCAGGACCACAGCTGTGTATGGTATTGCATTAGCAGACAAGCATGACTGAGGTCTTTCCTGCTAAAGGATATCCAAGTATAGATGTTGTAAGAGCAAACTTCAGTTCTCAAGAAAACCAAAGATGTCAAGATACTACCCAGTGGCAAGTGACCATATTTATATGGTCCCTCCAATCCTGTAAGAACCCCTAATAGAACCAGTGAAAGGGTGGACCAAAACGGGGGGGTTCTGAGCAAGACCTTCCTTCAGAAAGGAGGGTTCTTAGAGATGTCCTTCATGGATGCATCTGCAGTCATAACAAGCGGGTTGTCCTGTCGTCAGGCAGCCCTGCAGTCGGCCGGATTCCAAAGTCCGGGTCCGGCTTCGGCTGATGTCGCACTCCACCCGACGTCATCTCTGGTCGTCTTCGGGTATAAAAGCATCAGCCGACGCCATTTTCCTCCGTCTTTCTTGCCGCGTGGCGCCCGAAGCAGAAGCTGTTCGCAAGTGCCGGTCGGTCGGATCCAGAGATTACTTCTACCGAATACTACTTCGAAGACTTCTAAAAGCTAAGTACCCCGTTGGGGACTCTTTCTTGCCTCAGCCGATGTCAGAAAAAGTTAACAATTGTTTAACCTGTGGGAAACAAATACCTCATAAAGATTTCCACTCATACTGTCTGCCTTGTTTAGGCCCAGCCCACGACGTAGCAGCCTGTTCGGCCTGTGCTTCTTTTAACCGACGAACGCTTAGGCGTCGGTCGGAGTTTGCAGAACAGTTTTTCGGTACTGATTTTGCGTACATTATGCCGTCGGATCCTCCGACTACCCCCAAAAATGCAAAGATAAAGACCGACATTGGCGGTCCGCGGTTTCGGGCGAAACCACGGTAAAGCAAACGGCGAGTGTCTCGGTTTCGGCCGAAACCGAGAAAACTGCTCAAAGTACAGCTGAACCTATTCTAACAACTGAGGCCCCTGCTACAACTCTTGAATCGACCTCAGAAATTTTACCCACTACGGTGGTGGACTTATCAGACACCATCCCCTTGGATGTCTCTACCCCAGCACGTGGTGCTGCTAGGCCTCCAGCTGCCATGTCCATTAAGGCCTTCGCCAGGGCTAAAGCAGCCAAGACTACTAAATCAGTGCCTGTTAGAGCCCCCTGAGCCAGTTTCTACTGATGATTCTGCTGATGAATCAGACATAACTGATCAGCCTGAGGCTCCCTTCTCCAATTTTGAAGATTCGGATGCTGAAGAATCCATTCCAGCTGCTTCCCCACCAGAAGAATTCTCCTTTGGGGAAACCTTGCATGCCATGCGAGAACAGTTCCAATGGCAGCAACAGGATTTTTCAGACTCCAGAAAAAGACTTAGGACCTTTCTGCACCTCCCACAGCACAGGCCCTTAGCTATACCTCCTGTTCTCTCTGTGGTGGATGATGCTTTCAATGATGTTTGCTCCGCTCCAGATTCTTTACCCCCAGCCCCTGCCAAACCTGACAGATTTTACAGGGTGCCAGATACTCATCACCACCTTTACAAGGCCCCACTTGCAGACCCAGAAACTATATCCCAGGGTCCCAAGGCAGTAGCCAACCACAGCTAAAACCCTATTCCTTCTGAAAGGGAAGCAAGGTCACTAGACAGATGGGGTAAAAGGTCTACACTTCAGCTACTCTCTCAGCTAGAGCTTTAAACTGTCAGTTTCACATGATACAATACCAAGAGTTTATGCTGGATCAGTTAACTAAAAATTAACCACTGATGAATCTCTTGATAAGAAATATGTATTAGAGATGGTAAATAACATACAACAGGTTAGCAACCATTCCTTAAAATGTGGCTATGATGCACTGGAGGCTTCATTTAGATCAGCCATGACAGGCACAGTGATAAGAAGGCATGCATGGCTAAAGGAACAAGCTTTACGGATCATGTTAAAGCTAAGTTGCTAGATGCTCCTATGGACAAGACAAGTTTGTTTGGTACACCTGCCCAGCAGGTTATGAAGAAAATGGAAGAAAAGGCAAAATCTGTTCAAACTGTTAAAGATTTCTTGCAGGTTCAACCCCAAGGTTTAGCAGGAACTGGCCTGCCAAAAATTGGTCCTTTCCTGACTCCACAAAATTTCAAAGGGGTAGAAATAGGCGTTCCAGAGGCAGAAACCAATCCAGAGGAGGTGCCTACAGAGGGCGACAGTGGCAAGGTAACAACAGAGGCACAGACACAGCCACCGCCACTACATCAGCACAACCGCGGTGACTTAATCCTAAACCCGCCTACCAGGGAACAAATAACAGCCCCTCTAGGCGGAAAGTTAACCTTATTTTCAAAGAACTGGCACTACATAACAAAAGACAAGTGGATTTTACAAACCATAGATCAAGGTTACGGTTTCACTTCCACACTTTACCAGTCAAAGAGGAATGCCAAATCTACCTCCAAATCAAAAAACAGAGGCTCTACGCCAGATAATGGAGTTAGCCAACATGAGAGCTGTGGAAAGAGTGCCAACAGCAGAACAAGGAAAGGGTTCTACTCCAGACTATTCCTAGTTCCAAGAAAGGAAAATAGTTGGAGACCAATTCTCGACCTGTCCACCTTAAATACATATATCATTGTCCCAAAATTCAAAATGCTGACCCTACAGCAACTTCTTCCCATGCTGGGCAAGGAGTCTTGGCTGGTAACTCTAGATCTCAAGGAGGCATACCTGCACGTCCCCATCCGACCAATCTGCAGAAGATACCTCAGATTTCTTGCAGGATCAGAGCACTATCAATTCTCAGCATTGCCCTTTGGCTTATCTACTGCGCCCAGAGTATTCACAAAATGCCTGGCATCAGTAATCGCCCATTGCAGACTACAGGGAATTCAAATTTACCCATACCTGGACGACTGCCTGCTACAAGGGGACAACAAAAGCAAGCTGACAACAGATTTACAAAGGGTCATTTACTTGCTACAAGGACTGGGATACACAGTCAATTTACAAAAGTCAAGACTGATACCATCCCAAACAAGGACTTTCTTGGGCGCGGAATTGGACACAGTACAACAAATGGCATTCCTGACTACAGAAAAACAAAAAGAACTTCCTCTTTACTTCTTGGCACTAACAAAACTGAACAAGTTAACAGCAAGAAAAGTTCTACAGGCCTTGGGCTTCATGGCATCATGCATAATCTTGGTCCCATTTGCCAGACTACATATGAGGAAACTACAGTGGTACCTAAAGAATTTATGGTCCCAACACAGACACAGTCTAGAAACAGAAATCCCACTAATTCCATGCTTAAAACAGGAGTTCCTATGGTGGGCTCAGGCATGCCAGTCAAACCCAGGCCTACCCTTTCGCAGATGTCAACCAAGCCAGACCATCACAACAGGCGCTTCAGACCTAGGATGGGGGCCCACATGCTGGACAAATGCGTGCAAGGATTGTGGACACAGGATCAACTTCACCTGCACATCAATCTAAAAGAAATGCTGGCAGTAAAACTGGCAATCCAAAAGTTCAAACCATTTCTCAAAGAGGGCCAGTTGATGATAAGGACAGACAACACCACAGTCATGTGGTACATCAACAAACAGGGAGGCACTCATTCATACCCCTATGCAGAATGACCTTGGAGCTGTGGACCCTGGCACTCAGCTACAACATTCAGTTACAGGCAATATTTGTACCAGGGAAAGACAATACTCTGGCAGACATATTAAGCAGAACCACTGGATGCCCACGAATGGAAGCTGCACCCGGACATCTTCAAGACCATCTCGAAGAAATGGGGAATGCCACAGATAGACCTATTTGCATCACCTCTCAATTACCAGCTCAAAAATTCTGCACAAGGACATTCCACCCACTAGCATGGAAAGTGGACTCACTCTCCTTCAACTGGAAAGGCCTAACAGCATATGCATTCCCACCTCTTCCTTTGATACACAAGGTACTGCTAAAAATAAGGAAGAACGTCCAAGGATAATCCTGATAGCTCCAAACTGGCCAAGACAACACTGGTACCCACTACTGAAGAGCATGTCTCGGAACAATATGTGGCCAATACCACTGATGCCTTTGATGTTAACTCAGAACAACAACAGCATCATACATCCAAACCTAAAAACGCTGCAACTGACTGCATGGAACATCACATAGCAGCAGCTAATCCAGAACTTTCCCAAAGAGTTAAAGACATTATTCTTGAAGCACGCAGACCTTCAACAAGAAGGAACTATGCTGGAAAATGGAAAAGGTTTGTCATTTGGAGTACGGAAAGAGGAAAAGATGTGTCAAACATAGATATACCTAACATTCTGGAGTATCTGGCCGAACTTCTTCATTCAGGCCTGAACTACTCCTCCATCAAGATACATGCATCAGCTATTTCAGCAGAATACAGCTTTGATCCACCTGTTTTTTCGCACCCTTTGCTCAGGCAGTTCCTCAGAGGAATCAAGAATGTAAAACCTCCAAGGAAACCACCATTACCAGCTTGGGATTTAAACTTTGTGCTAGAAAAGTTGACACTATCACCCTTTGAACCAGCAGCAACAGCAGACCTACAACACCTGTCATGGAAAACTGCTTTCCTACTGGCAATTACTTCAGCAAGGAGGGTTTCAGAACTACAGGCCTTAATGGCAGTGCAACCCTTCCTAATCTTCCACCAAGATAGAGTATCCTTGAGGACTAATCCAACATTTATGCCCAAGGTGGTATCCAGAGTGTCTTTAAACCAGGCAATCCACCTACCTACCTTCTTTCCCAACCCACAAAACAGAGGGGAAAGAATACTGCATACCTTGGATGTACATAGACAGCTACGCTACTACTTGGACAGAACAAAAAATAGCAGAAAGACTGACCAACTCTTTGTAGCCTATGCAGCAGGAAGGGAAGGAAAAGCTATTTCCAAACAGACAATCTCCAAATGGATAGGAAATTGCATACGATACTGTTACTCCTTCCATGGAAAACCAATTCCACAGAACATAAGACCTCATTCTACAAGGGCAACAGCCACTACCACAGCCTTCTTACGAGGAGTGGCAACCAAAGACATTATTGAGGCGGCTACTTGGACCTCCGTGCATACATTTGCCAAGCATTATAATTTGCCTCTTTATTCCAGATCCCGAGCAGGGTTTGCCACTGCTGTACTGCAAGGGATCCTAAACACACCATAATCTACTTTTATCCTCCTCCCTAGTTGGCTATGGTATTCTACCCACTTGTTATGACTGCAGATGCATCCATGAAGGACATAGTACAGTTTTGTACCTACCATAAATGTAGATGTCCGAACTGGATAGCATCTGCAGTCAGGATTACCTCCCTCCTTCCCTCTGTGGTACTCCTAGGGTGTTTACCCTCCTAATAGCTAGCTGTTGGGGAGTCTTTTATGGTGTATTTGTTTGTATATATGTACATACATGCTTATTGTTGTGTTTACCTCTATCTATTTGGAAACATTGGCATCTATCCAAATTTTAGCCTGCAAGAGGGCTACTGGCATCTGGGGCAAGAAACACTGAGGAAAATGGCGTCGGCTGATGCTTTTATACCCGAAGACGACCAGAGATGACGTCGGGTGGAGTGCGACATCAGCGAAGCGGACCGGACTTTGGAATCCGGCCGACTGCAGGGCTGCCTGACGACAGGACAACCCGCTTGTTATGACTGCAGATGCTATCCAGTTCGGACATCTACATTTATGGTAGGTACAAAACTGTACTTTCCCACTCTTGTCTACTCAGGACTGAAAACTTCCTTAGACAACAGGGATGACTGCAAGAAGGGTTACAGAAAAGAGGCAAGAGAGGGCTGGAATTTACTGGAGAAACCTGACAAAGGAACCCAGATATTGAGAGCAAATACCTCGAGCAGGAAAGGTAATAGAGTGGGATGAGGCCAGGAAGACATTGGGATTGCAGGCTAAAGACAGTCTTTCCTACCAGGGCTTGATCTCCGAGTACAGGCAAAGAGAAAATGATATGTGAATTCTAAGTCAAAGACCTGCTTTGCCAGAGTTTTCAGTTAAATCTAGAACAGAAGCAGCTGCTTGAGTCTTACAGCTAACCTTTTTTTTTTTTTTAATCAGAGAAGGTTAAAGATTGGGAAGAGACACTGGTAAAGCAGTTTACAGGGAAACAATTTAAATATGTGTATGTCTCACAAGTATGCAACCAACTCCAGACAGTTTATGATCTTTGCTTGGAAGTGTTTGCATCAGTATTTTTATACTCCAAGCAGACTTAAAAGATTTTTTTCATCAGATTGCAAATGTTAGAGGTGTGATGGAGAAAGAAGTAACTGGGAGCGTGTTTTTTTTTTTTTTTTTTTTAAGTGTAATGGTAATGAGTTGGCATATGTTTAAAATTCCCTACAGAGTACTCTTTTCTGAAATATTGGGTGAACAAATGGCTGTAAGGAAAGAAGGAAATGATTCTTTTGAGCTAGGATACAGGATATCTTTACATAGTATGGCCTTGTTAAGTTTGATTTCCAGTTGACCACGGTGGTGCAGCGGTTAGTGTTGTTGCCTCACAGCAAGAGGCTGTCCGGTTCGATTCTCTGCTGGAATTCCTTCTGTGTGGACAGTGCATGACCCTGTGACCCTGCATGACTCTGGATGACCCTGTGATCGACTGAGCTTTAAAAGACATGCAGGTAGGTGCGTGAGTCTGTGTGTGTGCCTTCTCTGAAGGTCGGGCATTGGGGTAGCAGCTCAGCATTGTAAAAATCCACTGCCAGTCATAAGCGGACCAGTGATCCACTGTGGCAAACCCTAACCAGGAGAAGCCAAAAAAAGCTATCTCATTAAGTTTGATTTCCATTTTCTAAGAATTGTTTTTTTTGGCAGCCAACAGAATTAGTCTACACCAGCTGTATTTTTGAGGTATTTAGTATTATAAAAGAGAGAAAAGAACTGGAAGAGGGATCTTTAAAAAAGAGAAGGAACAGATTATATAGAAGTAAATGGAAATTGTGGGAACAATACATGCATAATAATGTTCAGCAACTCTCTAAGTTTGTAAGAGCAATTTTTAAAAACTGTCCTTATTTCTCAGCTTTTGTCCCACCATCATTTATGGCCTTGTCCAGATTTCTTGCTCTAAAAAGTTGAGAGGTGTGCCTGAAACTCCTTATCTGTCTCCATAGGTCTGTGTCCTCCTTCCTATCTTTCAAAACCACTCTGAAAGACTTCATAGATATAATCTGGCTCTGGTCTTGCTCAAAACCAGGATAAACTGTATCCCTAAATGTGAACAGGTACCTTTTCATTTCTTATACCTCCTTACTCTCCCTTCACTTACTTCATTACTGCTGTCTAATTCTCTTCTCTGACTTTCTCTCTAAATATACAATAAGCCTGTTTTTCCCTCACTTCATATTGCAATTCCTGTTTGTATTAGACTAACTTGCCTTTAATTTCTCTACAAACTGTATAAAATTTCTAAATATCAAATGATTGTCCTGTACCGTGTATTGATTTCAGTGCTTTTATATTCTGTCGAATTTGTTATAGTTATTTAAACTGTAGATGTTTTGTTTTATTTTTGACAATTGTAAAATTGTTCTTAAAATGTTTTATACTAATTTGGACCTTTTCTCCCCTGGGCTCTACTGAAATTGGGCTTCTACCCAGTCGGACTTTCCCGATAATCAAATGTCAATAAATAAATAAATTCCACATATTCTTCCAAGTTCCCTTCATTGGTATTTTTACTTTGTGTGGTTGATATGTTTGTCCATCCACTCAGTCTCAAGCTTGGAAAGTGCTGTTTTTGGTGGCCTTATTACCTGTTTGCAATGGATCTTGGAGTTTCAGCCTCTGATGTGCTGGGAGCAGTGGTCTTTCACATGGTTCTCTTGTCTGTCAAGATAAACCCAAGTTTCATGTTACAGGTCTTTTTCTGAACCATTTAATTTTATTGCCCTCTTTTCTTTGCAGTGGCAGAAGCAAGGATAGAAAAGGGCCTTTACACCTTTGGTTGTGCATTGTAAGCTTAGTGGTTACCTGAAGTGGGTGTGCAGTATTTGGAAGATACTGGCTGACCGTTCTGCAGTTTCCAAGTTAATACTTTCCCTCTGAGTTGCCAGCTGTGTTATCTTTTGTCACAGGGTTCCAAGCCATTGTCTGACTAATCAAATAGGAAGTGGCTGCCTTCAGGAATGCCTCTGCTGTAGACATATGTGCCTCTGTCATTTGATTTTTGGTGCATACTTTAATCAAGCTTGCCATGTCAAATGCAAGAATGTGGGTTGAGTCTCGTATGGTAAAACAGTATTTCAGGTCTTATCTTTCTGAGCACTGTGCCTGTGTCCCTCTGGCACTTTTACACCATGAAGGTTATTGCTTGAGATTAAGGCCATAATGGGATTCCTCAGAAAGGGTCCTTGATACTAGTTGCGACAGGTAATGTCACGCTCCTTATCAGTGCGTCATCTTTAACCTTGGCTGTCTGGCTTCCCCATATGCTAGCCAAGTATGTGCATATAAGTTGTTAGAAGTACAAATGTCTGATCTTCACTGTTTTCCCAATTTGCAGAAGGGTGCTCATTATTGTATAGAGGAGGAAGTGCAGAGCTCAGAATTGGCTAGCTAGATGAGCTCAGGCTTCCTCTGTCACAGCTTGCATCAGAATGGGCAAGTTGTCATTCCAACATGTTTTTTTTTTTTTTTTTTTTGCTGAATAATGATGGAGTGAATAAACTCAACCAAGGACATCGTGAAATTTATCTTGCAGATTAACTGATATAGTAAGATGTTATTAGTTTACTTCAAAGTGAAATTGGGTGAAAGGAGAAAGTTATTGGTTTGAAGGATAATGAGCAGAAGTGAAGAAAGAGGATTTAAGTTAAATGGAGTTATCAGAAGGAGAAGGAAAGGTGGTGAGTGAAGGCTATCAAGTGGTGCTGAGTGCAAGGACTTGGGTAATAAAATTCGCTGCACATGTTAGAGAAAGGATTGATAGTGCAGTTATAATGGAACAGGGAATGTTTGGAACTGAAGGTTTTGGATATGATACCTGGATTTTAAATGCTTAGGGAGAGCTAAGACAGGAAAGTAGTTTGGTGGCAGTGAGTGCCCAAGCAATGACTAAATGAGTGTAATTGAATGAGATACATGAAAATTCTATAGTCTTATTTTGGAAATAGGTACTAGGAGACCACCAAGTACAGCAGGTCAGATAAATCATGAATTTGAAAACAGAATTAACACAGCTGGACAGGAAATGTTTGTACTATCTGTAATATCTCAAAAAGCTAGATTAAATTTGATTCAATAAATATGTGAGAATGGCTTGCACCTTGTTTTTATCAGAGTGGAGGAATAAAGTAAGCACCAGTACCCATGCATGACTATATCTGGTGATTCGCAGTCCTGAAGTTCGATATGAAAAAGGCAGCTAAAAATTAGGTGTAGCACTGTGGAAGGCAGACATCCCAGACTCGCACATAGATACTTGTAAAATGGTGTGGGATCTGCTGACACGGAAAAAGAAAATGATCTCGAATGTCTATAAAATCATTACGTCTATTAGACACACTAAAGAGGCTATTCACTCTAATTATTGGACAAAACAAGATCCCACAATTTCCTCCAGTATAATTGCACAGGCGATTCAGAAATTTTCCAAAGTCATACCCCTTCAAAAATTCAGATATACTCAAGTTATGATTGTAAATAATGCTTATTTTACGCCTTCAATCTTAAATAAGATGTACAAAGAAGTCCCACCATACTGCCAATTCTGCCCTTCGAAAGAAGCAGATGTCATACACATTTTTTGGAGCTGCAAATGCTCATACAAACTTTGGTGTGCCCTAAGGGTCAGATTAGAAAAAATGGGATATGAAAAATCAACCTTATCTTGGAAATTTGCCCTCCTGCATATCCCCCCAATAGGTTTGAATATTAAGAATATGCACCTTCTAATAACAACATTTATGTTGATAAAATATTACATCACCCTAAATTGGAAAGACAGGTCTAAGATATCATGGGAAGGATTTAAACTTATTGCTAGAAAGCATTTATATGCACATAAATATTTGTGGTATTCCATGAGGCAAAAATCAGCACAGAGGGATACTTGGAAATTGGTATTTGAATATATTCTGTCATGACTTTACCTCAGTATCGTACTTTCAGCACATTTAGATATGGATGAGAGTTGTGTATAGGTAGCTTTAGTCTGTAGAACTTTTTGTTTGAGATTTGTATTTAGTTGTGTTTGTATATTGTTGATATAATCTTAATAAAAAGATTTTGCAAAAAAGAATATCATTCTAGCACTGCACATGGTTAGACTCCAGTCTTGACACGAATGTAGAAGGAAACAGTGAGTTGTAGAGGAGAGGAAAATAACAAAAGGGGGTAAAAAAGACTGCATGCAGGATGCATATATATATATATATATATATATATATATATATATATATATATATATATATATATATGTGTGTGTGTGTTTATTATTTTGCTGGATGGAAAGAGTAGATACTAAAAAAGTGTGTGCATTCATTGCGTGTGTGTGGAAGGGGGAATCGCAGCAGGTCAAGACAGCCATAAGTCAGGGCTTATTAGGAATAAGTGATGAACTTGACATTATTAAGTTGACCCGAAGTTAATTTCCTTGAGGGGGTGGGATAGTAGTACCAAGGTGCAGCAGAATGGACTCTTGGCTACTGATATGGCAGACTTTTCAGCATTGCTATAAAGAACTGGATGATGGGGTGCAGTTTAAGAAGGCAGACACATGAATAAAAGGGGTTATAGTTATAAAAAGTGTTCATGTTTTAAGTTTAAAAAGGGCATGCAAGTTAGCTGGGTTTCTCCTAAGTTGCTAAGAAAATAGGTAGGTGGTATTTGCATTGCCAGCAGAGTGCAGAACTTTGTTTTGGTAATAGCACTGGTTTCAGATTCTCATTTCATGCAGTGTCAGTGTTGCAACAGATAGCGCACTTTGGTGCTGAAGGCTGTGGGTTCTAACCAGAAACATACTTGTGGAGAGAATTAGGTTAACCAGTTTATTGACTGAACCAAGATTGGTTACCATGGTGAAGGATTTGGAAAGCTTGTTTCCTTTGCAACATGTATGTTGAATAGACTGGTACTCGGGTTCTGCAGCCACACAGTGACGTGTCCTTTGGACACAAAGCAAAAAAAGGTTCTTGCGTTAACACCATACAGACTATGTTATGCTGCTCATCAGCACAAACAGAATCTTGTAATAGTTTGTTGGTGGTGGTGTGCTTAGAGAACAATATCATTACTGCATTAATTTTTAGTGTCCACTTTAGCTCAGGATCAGTGGAAGCCATTTACTCATGTCTTTGTGGCACCTGTGCAAGGCAAGAATCAATGCTGGATGGGACAGAACTACATCATCTACATACATTACGGTGCTTAAATGTTCCAAGGAAAGGTGTTAACATAGAGGGAATAGAGGACTCAACTTAAAACTTGTTGGGGCCCAAGTTGAGATGGGTCATGTTATGGAATAAGAGTTGTGGTTGCAAATGGTGAAGGCACTGTTAGCCAAGTTCTTCCTGCTGCTCATAAATCAGCAAAACAAATTGCTATACAATTACAAAAAGGCTATTTGTTCATTTAAAATCAGCTGTTCAACAGTAAACTATCACTGTGACTAAAGCCACACTCTTGTTATCCAGCACATCAAAAAGGCTGCCCAAATCTCCATTGCTTCCTGCAAACCATTTGGTATCCCTCTACTTTAAATATCTGTGATTACAGCTAGGTCACACACACACTTTTTATAAACATAGGGGCAGTTTAGCCTGCACCAGTCTACATATGTCAGAGGAAGCTGGTGCCCTCAGCAGAATATGCACACATCCACACCACTTGCATATTCTCTACAGACTGCACCCAAGCAGAAGCTGAACAGCACCAGTAACATTAACTGCTGCACTGACTGTGTCTGTTTTTATTTCTCAAGTTATCCAGTCTAAGGTAACTGGGAGTCACAGTCTGCTCAGCAAGTAATGGGCACAAGGCAGGAAGTAATTCTTGAAAGAATAGTAGCAGTCCATTACAGGCCACATTCCTCCCACCAACACCCTTTGGTATAATCTGGACATTATATACCTGCTTGCATGTTATAAGTATGTAGGAGGAAACTAGAGCCCTTGATGAAAACTCAGACACAAAGAGGGCATGCGGACATCACTTAGGGGGACACTTCAGGAACAATGAGCAAATTTTAAGTTACTCTGTTATACAGAGAACTTCTATCTCCAGTGCTCTGTTCAGATGTTCATCGTGTTTCACTGTTGCAGTCATTACTCTTGGGTTATCCTGCTGGCATCCTACCCGCAGTCGGACTGAATTCCAAAGTCCTGGTCTGGCGTCAGTTGCTGTCGCCTCTTCCCTGACGTCAGTGCGCCAGGGGTCTAAAAGATGCAGCCAGCGCCATTTTCTTCAGTCTTTCTTGCTGCGTGGTGCCCGAAGTAAAAGCAGTTTGCAAGTGCCGGTCGGCCGACTCCTGAGATTTTCAAATCCGAATTTCAGAACCGAAGTCTTCATTAAAGCTAAGTACCCCATTGGGGAACTTTTTTCTTGCTCCAGACCAATGTCAGAAAAAGTTAACAATTGTATTTCTTGTGTGAAGCAAATACCTCATAAGGATTTTCACTCTTACTGTATTCCTTGCCTAGGTCCCGACCACAACATTGCTAGCTGTCGGTTTTGTGCTAGATTTAACCAATGCACTATTAAGCATCGGTTCGATTTTGCATTTCATTATTTTGGCCGAAGGTTTAATTATATAATGCAGTCGGAACAGCCGACGACCAGAGTTTACAAAAAGCGCAAGGAGAAAGAAAAGGATAGGCATCCAAAGTCCAAAACTGATGAAGAGACCTCCGCTAGGCCAGTCGCCGGTTCTCAGTGAGACGCTTTCGCAGCCCCTGGCGCCCGCTACCTCAGAGCCACAGGCCGCTTCCGACTCCCACGTGGAGCCGACGGGGCCTCTGGATACTCAAGGTATTGGACACTCGTAAATCATTCCCTCAGATGGGTCCGGACCCACTGAGCAGGCATCTGCTTCTGAGGGTGTGTTCAGACCTACACAGTTGTATATTAAACCATCTTCAGCTTCAAAGACAAAGACAAAAGCAGCTCTAAAGACAAAGAAACAGGTACAGCATTCTCCTACTCAGACTACAATGCCTAAAAAACAGATGCTTAAAATGGCCGAAGACCTAAATATTTTGATCAGGGGTTCCCATCCCCCTCCTGATAAGAGGCTTAGGCAAGAGACAGAATATGATTCTTCTGATCTAGTTTCTATTTCCTCTGATTCCTCTTCTGAACAGGATTATTCTGTTCCTCCTTATGAGGATTCTGATGCTGAAGAATCCATTCCTTCAGCCTCTCCTCCTAAGGAGTATTCTTTTGGGGAAACACTGCATACCATGAGGGAGCATTTCCACTGGGAAAGCCAAGATTACTCGGAATCTAAGAAAAGGCTCAGAGACTTTCTGCTATTACCTCAGCACAGACCCCTTGCTATTCCACCTGTTCTAGACATTGTAGATGATGTATTTTCAGAGTCCGGCCTGTCCCCTGACACACTACCTCCTGCACCTGCTAAGCCTGACAGATACTACAGGGTCCCAGATTCTCATAAATTCCTATATAAAAACCCCGCTGCTGACCCAGAAACTATATGTCAGGGTCCCAAAGGGGTCAAGCTTCCACTGCAAAAAAACCCTGTCCCCTCTGATAGGGACTCTAGGGCACTGGACAGATGGAAAAAAGTTTACACTTCTGCTACCTTGGCTGTAAGGGCTT
>NC_056725.1:937685803-937688303 GCF_019279795.1 Protopterus annectens | reverse complement strand
AAAATATATAAAATATATATTTGGGAAAAATAAAAATATATATTAATATTTTGTGTGTGAAAATTTTTTATATAATTTTAATTTATAATTTTATTAATTTTAATAATAATATTATATATAAAAATAAAATGTGTTTGTGTGTGGAAAATAATAAAAATAATAATAAATAATGTGTGTGTGTAAAATTATAAAATATAAAAATAAAAATAAAATATAAATATAATATAAAATATAAAAAAATAATAATGTGTGTTATAAAATTTTAAAAAATATAAAATATATATATTTTTTTTGTGTGTGTGTTTAAAATTTATAAAATATAAAAAATAATATATATATGTTTTTTTTTTAATTTTATATATATAAATATATATTTTTTTTTAAAATATATATTAATTAATGTATTAAATAAATAATATATATATATTATAAAATATATAATTTTGATAATAAAATAATATAATAATATTAAAATAATTTTTTTTTTTAAATTTTATATATATATATATAATCTTTTAATTTTTCATAATAATATATATATAAATTTAAAAATTTAATATATAAATAATATATATATATATAAATAATATATAATATATATATAAAAAAAATTTTTTTTAAATTTTTATATAAAAAATAAATATATAAATAGTGTTTTTAAAAAAAAAAAATAATAATAATATATATATAAAGTATTTTAATAATACATTTAAAAAAATAAATTTTAAAAATATTAAAAAAATAAAAAAAAAAAAACAAAAAAAAAAAATAAAAAAAAAATTTTAAATTTTTTGGAAAAAATTTTAAAATTTTAAATAAAAAAAAAATAAAATAAAATTTTTAAAAAATTAAAAATTTTTTTTAAAAAAAAAAAAATAATATAAATTTTTTTAAAAAAATATAAATTTTGTGTGTGTATAAATATTATATATATTTTATATATATATTTTTTATATATAAAATATATATATATATATATTTTTGTTTTTTTTATATATATGTGTTTTATATATATATTTATATATATATATATGTGTGTGTGTGTTTTATATATATATATATATATATATTTTTTGTGTGTGTGTGTCTTATATAAAAATATATATAAAATATATATATAAAAATGTGTGTGTTTTTTTTGTGTGTGTCTTTTTATATATATATATATAAAATGTGTGTGTGTGTGTAAAATAAAATAAAAATATAAAAATATATAAAAAATTTTATTTAAAAATAAAATAAAAATATAATATATATATAATATGTGTTTTTGTTAAAATAAAATAAAATAAAAAAAATAAAATATTTGTGTGTTTGTGTATTAAAATAAAAATATATATCTGTGTGTATATAAAATAATTTTTTTATATATAATAATAATACATATGTGTGATTTAATTTTATAATATATAATATATATATTGTGTTATATAATAATAATTTTAATATACAAAATTTTGGGGTTATTATTATATTAATTTATATTTATTATGTGTATAATTTTTATATATAATAAAAATTTTGTTATGTTATATATATATATTTTTTTTGTATAATAAATATTTTTATATATATATATATATATATATGTGTGTGTGTGTTTTGTATATATATTTTCAAAAATATGTGTTGTGTTGTATAATATAATTTTTATATATATAATTTATATGTGTGTGTGTTAATATTTTGTGTGTGTTGTATAATATATATATATATATATATATATATTATATTTAAAATGTGTTTATATATATATAAAAAAATATATATAATTTTAAAAATTATATATATATATATATATATATATATTTTTAAAATAAAATATGTTTATATATAAATAACATATATATTTTATTTATATATAAAAATTATTATAAAAATATAAAATTATTATTTTTATATTATTTTTTAATATATATATATAAAATATATATATTTGTGTTATAAACATACAATATTTATATATATATATATATATTTAAAATTTTATAATAATGTAATTTTATATATATAATAATTTTAAATATATTATATATATAGAAAAAAAAAAAATTTTTATATATATATATATATATTATATATATGAACAACACATTATATATTTATTATTTTTTTTTTTAAAATAAATATATATATATATGTTAAAAAAAAATTTTTTTTAAAAATAAATATAATATAATTTTGTGTGTTGTATAAAAATAAAAAATAAATATCATAAAAAAATTAACAAAAAAAAAACCCAAAAAATACAACCCTTTAAAAAAAACAAAATAAAAAATTAAAAAAAATACAGTAAAAAATAAATAAAATATAAAAATAAAAAAAAAATAAAATGTTTTTTTAAAAAAAAATTTTTTGTGTGTGTTTTATAAATAAAAAATAATATATAAAAAAAAAAAAATAAATATATACAAAAGAAAAAATTTTTTTTAAAATAAAATATTATAAAAAAAATTTTTTTTTTGGGGGGGAAAAAAATAAAATTTTTTTAATATATATA